>NW_024737068.1:921245-943638 GCF_018991925.1 Homarus americanus
GTGTGTGTGTGTGTTTATTCTCATTTGAATATCGGGTTTCTGAACTTAATTGCTGTTATATTTTTACTGACTGTTGCTCAACACTGTTCTAAGACATGTGACAGTGATTGGTCATATACTTAACATCAATATCTAAAAGTTTACTGCTTCAATTTTGTAAACAAAGTTATAGGTAACTGTTAATGAGATGGAAGGGGGGTGATTGTAGCTAGTAGGCATTCTATTATATACATGTACTGGAGTTAATACTGTCTTTACCTAACATATGTAGCTAAGGTAGAGACATTATTGTTTGCACGGTATTAATGAGTGGGAGGCCAGGGATTAAGATTGGAAGTACTGTACAGGTGTTATCTCGGAATCTTCCTCAAGATGATTGGTCATGAGTTTAACATCTAGACTTTCTGGTTTTCTGTATAAGAATTTAGTTCACATTAGAGCTGCAAGTTCCTCCTGATATAGATGTACTGTACTGTACTGTACTGTACTGTACTGTCAGTTAGTACACAGTGGCATCAGATGTATTAGTCCCTTATAGAAAATAGGTCTTTTTGCGTGACAAGATTTGGTCATATGATTCCTGAAAATGCGCTGAAAATTGAGTGTTTGAATTACCAAAATTAATTCAGAAAGATCCAGTGGATTTTACTACTGTAGAATATTAAGAGTTTTAATATTTTCACTCATATTAATTACAATTTTCCAGTAAATCACATATAAGATGAATAGGAATAAAATTGAAAATTTCCACTGAAAGTGTTAATCAATGGTACTGTATACAAGTACTCCTGTAGTGTATCTTGATGCTGTCAGAATACATTGGGACTTATATGTATTCTGTGGTACACTGTAATTATATATTGTACATCTCAGTTCGTTATGTAGTGAAGAATTATTTCACTGTGGTTTTATTCATTATATCAAAGTGCAGTAAGTTTCATTCATTTTCTGTGCTGCAGTCAGGATTATTTCTGGCTCGACTGTAACCTAACTGAGCATTTACCAAACTTCAACTGCTTAATCATAGTTAAAACTTGATTGGTTCATTAAAACCTGATTGGTTAGCCACCGTAATTCAGTATGATTGTCCTTTTTTTATTCGATGAGAAATTTCTTACAACTGTGCTGACTACGTAATTGCGTCATGATTTAATAGAATTTCTGCACAATAGGGTAATGAAGCTGTTAGGATAGTCATTTGTTTCTCTCAGTTATTTAACTCCGTTGATAATGGTTTTTTACTAAATTTAATCTGCCTGTAAGTAATTTTTTTTATATTACGTTACCATTGTTCTGTTTCATTATTAGTATTGTGAGTATGTTTCATAAATTCATTACTGTAAACCTGTATACCGAGTGCTTGCCATTGGTGCACTCTTATTTCGCATATTGACAGATATGTTAGCATATCATAAGGAAATTTCAGTATTGCCAATAATATAAAACACGAAGCCATATTTTGAAGCTCCTTAAACATTTTGTGTACCTAGATAGCAGTAGACTCCCTGTGGTGGAAAGGGAAGATAGAGGATGAAGGTAGACGTGTTTTGTTAAAGAGCCGGGCAGTGATGGCGACTCACGGCTGAGATTTACAGGCTGGGATGGGCGAGGCAGCGTGAAGTCTTAAAATAGGAACGCGAGGCTCCTGTAAAATTAAGAACGCCAGGCTTATGAAGTTAGAATGCTAAGGTTGTGAAATAAAAGTGCGAGACTAGTAGGGTCGGCGGAATATGAAATAAGGCCCTTAAAACACCCACAAATGGGACAGGGTAGGCTGTCTAGTGCCTGTACCGGCAGACAATAACTAACCCATGACACAACCCAAACACACTATTAGCTTAACTAGGCGGTCAGCCCGCCCTCTCTTACCTCCTCCTGAATTTCTTCAATTTCCGAACTATAACTTCCTTCCCCCACCTCTAATCTTCCTTCATTCCTCCTTTCCCTACAAAAAAAAAAGTAAAATGAACGCGAAACTTGTAAACGAGAGCACGAGGCTTGTAAATTAGTACGAGACTTGTGAATACGAGCTTGAATCTTGTAAGTCGGAGCATGAGACTTAGAGCTTGTAAGTGAGAGCATGAAGTATGCATATTTTGTACACAGACTCTGGTCTACCCGGCACTAATTAAAATTACAAGCCAGACGGACGCGGGTGTTTAGCCACTTGCCCGAATAAATAATTCCATTACAAGATTCGCGAAGCTATTGTTTATTTTTAACGAATTACTGCGCTTCTACAGCTAAGGTATTTAAGTGTGTATTCTAGCTTAGTAAATACACTAGTTAAACTGTGTGATGTTAAGGTTAGTGCATCCCTCTGTGTTTGTGCGCATGTGTGTGGCCAATAGCCATGACCCGCAGCACATCGTGATTCTCTGTGGTCAGGCCGGGTTTATCTTCCTCCCTCATCTATGCATCAAAAAGAAGTAAGTTTTTTTTATTGTTGGGAGGGGGGATCCGGTAATGAGTCATGAGGCGTGAAGCATAATTTTATAATCTTAAATATCGCCGCCTTTTAATTCGTAGATTGAATAAATTATCTCCCAAGCGCTTGAAGGTAATTATCTTATTTACTTCAGCTGTGGCGCCTTGAAATGTTGAAGATGGTGCATTGATTTAAAATCTCACGTGTATTAGTATTACTATAGGTAGTAACACCTCATACAAATAAATTCTCACTTGTAGTAAATTACCTCATTATTAAAGCACAAACGCCATTGAAGGTATTATGGCTATGTATAAATTGCCACGTATATTATTAGACTTTACAAAGTTTACAGTTTTACACGGATATGAATAAAAAATTAATCTCCGTGCAGGAAACTGTTGTAGTGAAGTGCTGTTTTGGTTCCTCGAGTGTTGTGTATCGTGGGACTTAAGGAGTGGTAATGTAATTGTGAGGATTTTAGATTATAATGGGATCGTGTAAAATAAGGATTCATTAAGGAACTTTGGGTTGGATTGTTATTAAAGACATGTGATGGAAGTGTACTTAAGAAGATAATTTTATGCCATATGATAAGTTTAAAAAACATTACATATTCAAGACGGAAAGATCGGCAGCTTATATTCACACTGGCTCAAGGCAAGCATTCATGGCCTTCACATGTGCCACGTTTCTCGCTGGTATCTTGGCGTATTCCATGTTGACTGAAGGAACGTCATCATACACAGTCCCCAGCTGATTACAGGAAGATTAATTTGTGGTGGTGAAGCTGATAAGGTGGTGATGATCCCTCTGTTATCTATACTGCACTGGGTGATGCTTCCTATCCTTGTTTCAGACATGGTAAAAAAAAATTTCGAATCCAATTTTCTCGTAATATCAAAACTGTCAGTTGCAACACGGCGAAAAAATGATTCCGGTTACGGTGTTATCTTACGTTGTGTGAAATTTAGAAAGCACAATTTACTGAACTTCTGAATATTCGAATATTTTCTTAATTGATAGGCAAAATATTAACGTTTGCTTAATTAGATACGTGTATTTAATGTTTATGACGAGGCTCTTTGACGGACTTCGTGAGATCGTCTCTAATTATAGACCGGTGTATGCCTGCTGTGTTATGTATGAAGCCGAGTGTCATTGCCACCATGACACGTGACAGGCGAACGTGACATCCGGAGTGTCAGATCTGGTGGTGGTGGGTGGTTCATACGTGGTGTTATTTGGTTAATAGCCTCCTGGTGGTTGTGGTAGTAGTTGTGGTGGATTTGGGTATCGGAATTTAGTAACGGTAATAGTAGGAGTAGTTATGGCGAAAGGAGATGCAAGGAAAGATTAATAAAACAACTTGAAGGATAACAAATATCAATAATAGCAGAGGAGGAAGAGAACAGTAGTAACGGTGGCTGCGGCAGGGGACACCGCCACCACAACAGACGCATACATACGAGATGAGATAAAGGTTTTAAAGTGAAATACGAGGGAGGGATGGAGGACAGGCGCCGGGGTGGTGGAGAAACACCCAGATGCGCTCTCACTGCACCTTGGCTTGTATTATTCGATAAGTTGTGTTTGCCTCTCAATGGTGGTTCGCTGTTGGGAGTTTGAAGACTTTTAAGCCATCAACCGTCGAGTGGTCTGTGTTGCAGAAGAAAATAGATTAAAACACGTTGAAGTCATTTTTCTGGTGAAGTCGATTTTTAGTTACACTTCCGGTGACATCTGGTTTATGATATCATCAAAATATACAAAAAAACATGGGAATTATATACTGTGCGTAATTTATATCTACCTAAACGTGTACCGTCAAGGTTTAGATACGTTTGCGAACATATTTAGGTAATTACATGGGGATTACTGTAACTTTATTCTTAAATTGTACTTTTAGTGATGAATTTAATAAAGGTTTGTATCTGATGGTGACTGACGTTGGTAGGAAGTTTGTTGATGGCTGGTCGTGGGTTATCATTGGTGGAGGACTGTACCTACACTCTTGGGGGCTAGTTTTGATTGGCTATTATTTTTGAAACCGAAATGTATACTGTACTCTCTCAGCCTCCTGCCTCACCCCCTACCACTCTCACCCCACCCCCTCGCACTACCAGCACCCCTATTTACCACCCACTAACAACACTACTACCCCCGTGCATCACTATTTACTGCATTTGAATATAGATTAATGTTATATTTATTCATACTGTACATTTTATCGAATACAGTTTAGTGTTAGCGACAGAGAAAAGAGTTAAACAGGAAAATTATTTTATCTCCCAGGTGCACGAGTGATAAAACTTACTAGCTCCCTGGTGTAACTCACCCAGCAATCGCTCTGAGGACGTTGTTGGAGCAGGCTTCCCATCCCATCCTTGAAACTATGGCAAGATAACACATGTGCTCTTGATAAGTGTATCCTGGGTGTGGAAGTGTCAATACTGCACGAACTCTGCATAAATTTAACATCAGTATTATGTAGAATTGGTTCATCATTACGTCACATTACCTATAAGACTACATGTACAGGTGGGTTCCATAGGCATGACAGCTTGATAGGGACTGTTTGGATACTAAACCTTCGGTACACAAGGAGGCAGCGAGACCGGGCACTGTACTTAACCGCCTTCACTTCCCCATGTGTAAAGTTGGGGTTCCCATCTACATCTGGGTGGACTTGGGATCGAACCAGTGACCCTGAGGATAAGAGTCGAGCGTTATATCCACTCGGCCGCCGCAACTGCTGGACTACACGTAGATAGTATGGGTTTAACTGCAGAGGAAAACCCGTAATACTTAGGTCGTGAGATGTGTGGCGTCCAAGCTTCTTACTCAACACTAAACAATGAGGTTGTCCAGTACTGAGTGAGGTGGGAGGAGTGAGGGAGAGAGGGTAGGTAATGAGGGGGGGTAGTGAGTGACGTGTTGGAGACTTAGCGACTGTTTTTCCTCCCCCTCCTTACCTGTGACTTCATCGCTGATATTACTCACGTGACGTCAGAGTATCATGAGTTACCTTGATGTTGACGATTCACAACTGATAAGGTTTATCAGTCACCTCCTTGGGAAACACAACATATGTGTCATACTTACACCTGCCCTGGACTCATACTCAAGAATTATCACCGGGAGCTAATTCTAAGGGTTAGGTTGGGGTCTATAAGTACAGGGCCCAGTTGATTAGGCATGTAGTCACCTGTTGGGAAGTAATTGGGTGTCTGTTAGGACGGGGCCCAGTTGATTAGGCATGTAGTCACCTGTTGGGAAGTAATTGGGGGTCTGTTAGTACGGGGCCCAGTTGATTAGGCATGTTGTCACCTGTTGGGAAGTAATTGGGGGTCTATTAGTACGGGGCCCAGTTGATTAGGCATGTAGTCACCTGTTGGGAAGTAATTGGGGGTCTGTTAGTACGGGGCCCAGTTGATTAGGCATGTAGTCACCTGTTGGGAAGTAATTGGGGTCTGTTAGGCAATAGGCCTGAAGGATTGTGCATGTAGTCACCTGTTGGGAAGTACTGGGGCCTGTTAGTACGGGGCCCAAAGTTGATTAGGCATGTGGTCACCTGTTGGGAAGTAATTGGGGGTCTATTAGGACGTAAATTTGTGTTGATTAGGGCACAGTCACCTGTTGGGAAGTAATTGGGGTCTGTTAGTACGGGGGCCCAAAGGATTAGGGCATGTAGTCACCTGCTGGGGAAGTACTGGGGTCTGCTAGCATGGGGCCCAGTTGATTAGGGGCATGGTCACCTGTTGGGAAGTAATTGGGGGTCTATAAGTACAGGGCCCAGTTGATTAGGCATGTAGTCACCTGTTGGGAAGTAATTGGGTGTCTGTTAGGACGGGGCCCAGTTGATTAGGCATGTAGTCACCTGTTGGGAAGTAATTGGGGGTCTGTTAGTACGGGGCCCAGTTGATTAGGCATGTAGTCACCTGTTGGGAAGTAATTGGGGGTCTGTTAGTACGGGGCCCAGTTGATTAGGCATGTAGTCACCTGTTGGGAAGTAATTGGGGGTCTGTTAGTACGGGGCCCAGTTGATTAGGCATGTTGTCACCTGTTGGGAAGTAATTGGGGGTCTGTTAGTACAGGGCCCAGTTGATTAGGCATGTAGTCACCCGTTGGGAAGTAATTGGGGGTCTATTAGGACGGGGCCCAGTTGATTAGGCATGTTGTCACCTGTTGGGAAGTAATTGGGGGTCTGTTAGTACAGGGCCCAGTTGATTAGGCATGTAGTCACCCGTTGGGAAGTAATTGGGGGTCTATTAGGACGGGGCCCAGTTGATTAGGCTGCCAAATAGTCACCTGTTCTATCTCGTGAGCCAGGTGTGTGTGTGTGTGTGTGTGTGTGTGTGTGCGTGTGCGACATTTTATACATGCCTCGCCTCTTATACTGTTATCCAGCTGGACCTTCACACTAAGCGTTAAATTATTGTAAGCGTTAAATTATTGAAGGCATATCCGTAGATCAAGTACACAAGCATGAATTATTGAAGGATTATCCTTAGATCAAGTACACAAGCATGAATTATTGAAGGATTATCCGTAGATCAAGTACACAAGCATGAATTATTGAAGGATTATCCGTAGATCAAGTACACAAGCATGAATTATTGAAGGATTATCCGTAGATCAAGTACACAAGCATGAATTATTGAAGGATTATCCGTAGATCAAGTACACAAGCATGAATTATTGAAGGATTATCCGTAGATCAAGTACACAAGCATGAATTATTGAAGGATTATCCGTAGATCAAGTACACAAGCATGAATTATTGAAGGATTATCCGTAGATCAAGTACACAAGCATGAATTATTGAAGGATTATCCGTAGATCAAGTACACAAGCATGAATTATTGAAGGATTATCCGTAGATCAAGTACACAAGCATGAATTATTGAAGGATTATCCGTAGATCAAGTACACAAGCATGAATTATTGAAGGATTATCCGTAGATCAAGTACACAAGCATGAATTATTGAAGGATTATCCGTAGATCAAGTACACAAGCATGAATTATTGAAGGAATATCCGTAAAAGTGAACAGCTAGCTTATCAACTGCCCTTTTCAGGAACTTGACTCACCTACCCTAACTAATGAACCAATGAGAGCTGGCTGGATGGTTGCCTGGCTGGCTTTTAGATAGGACTTTTTGTGCTTGAGATAGGAAACGTAGGACTAGGGTGTGTTTTCCTGGGGCTGGGATAGGGCATGTAGCTGAGAGGATAGATAGGGCTTTGTCAGGGGAGGGTACCAAGCCATTAGTGTGTCTTAGTGTGAGAGGAAACGACATAGGAAAGGTTAGGAGTGAGGAACTTTTCAAGAGGTATAGGGAGGCGCTGGGGAAGGTTAGAGATAGGGGAGGGATCCCGATAGTATGTGGTGTCTTGCCTAGAAGAGGGGTTGGTCGTGAATGGCTGTCCAGGGCAATTGCTATAAATTGCCGACTGGAAAAACATTGTGCAAACAATGGTTGGGCATTCATTGATAACTAGCAACCATTCTGTGGCAACGACTACCTGTACAGTCGTGATGGAGTACACTTGTCTCGTGCAGGGGTAAAGACGTTGTCTGCATCCCTGGAGCGTGAAATTGTCACTCCAAAGGGGGAGGGGTTTCGTCAGTAGAGAGAGGTCGGGGAAAGTGGGAGTAAAAAAAAACTGGTCCTGGGAACTAAAATTAGTTACTCAGGACAAGGGGTAAAACAGGACCAGGGAAGGGTAGGTTTAAATGTATACTATACAAACAGTAGGAGCGATAGAAATAAAATAGACTTGCTGAGAGCGGTTGTATGTACCGAGAATGTAGGTGTCATAGCAATCACCGAAACTTGGATGAATCTGGCGAGCAAATTTTTTTTATCAGAGTACCACATAGAAGGGTACAACCTTTTTCACAAGGACAGGGAAGGTAGGAAGGGGGGAGGGGTCGCACTCTTCGTCAAGGATACATTAAAATGTTGTATTAATAATTCAATAAAGGGTGAAATAGGAACCGAGTCTGTATGGGTAGAAATCACGGAAGGAAGAGAAAACTAATTATGGGAGTGATTTACAGGCCCCCCAAGTCTTGGGAAAGAAGCAGCTCAGCCCATATGGCAGGAAATGATTAGGGCAGCAAAATATAACAACCTGTGAATTATGGGGGATTTTAACTTCAGAAATATTGACTGGGACAACATTGTAGGTGACCATGAATCTGAAGACTTCCTAGATGCAGTACAGGAAAATTTTTGGAAACAACTAATTACAGAACCTACTAGAGGTGACAATATATTAGACCTAGTATTAACAAATAAAGAAAATATTATCAGAGATATGACAGTAGGGGAAGAACTAGGTAACAGTGATCACAGAGAAATCAGGTTCACCCTAAATTTGGAAACGAAAAACAATGACAATGTGGTCAGAGTCCCAAACTTTCGGTTGGCGGATTATCAGGGGTTAAGAAGGTACCTAGGTGAGGTCACCTGGGAACAGTCTCGTCAGTCCCCAGTAGGAAGGGGTGAGGTCATAGATGACAACAATTGATCATGACTATAATATATTCACTAGTATACTAAATAAAGCACAAGAACAAAATATACCATACAGAAAAATTAGGTCAAATAAGAATGAGCCAAGGTGGATGACCAGAAAACTTAAACATGACATAGGAATAAAGAAAGGAATATATAATAAATTAAAAGGAGGGGAGGAGCAGCTCAGAAATAGGTATAATGAACTATCTAGGAATGTTAAGAAAAATGTAAGGAAAGCAAAGAGAGACTATGAAATCAAAATAGCAAGAGAATCCAAGGCGAATCCCGAGGGATTTTTCCAGGTATATAGAACCAAAGTCAAGGACAAAGTTGGGCCTTTAAAGTCAGGGAGGGGAGAAGTGATAAATGGCAGTGAAGAAATAAGCAAAGCATTGAACAGCTACTTCTTATCAGTTTTCACAGAAGAAATTCGCAAGGAAATTCCAGAGGTGGAACTGATATTTAGGGGAAAGGAAGAAGAGAAATTAAAGAACATCACTATCAGAAAAGAGGATGTTCTTAAGAGGATAAATAAACTAAAGAAGACAAAATCCCCAGGGCCAGATGAAATTTTCCCTCGAGTCTTGAAAGAGTGTAGGGAACAGATTAGCTGACCCCTCGTAAATTTATTTACAAAATCATTAGACACGGGAGTTGTGCCATATTTGTGGAAACAGGCAAATGTAGTACCCATATTCAAAAAGGGAGACAGAGCATCAGCGTCAAATTACCGGCCGATCAGTTTGACGTCAGTAGTGGGGAAATTTCTTGAATCAATTATAGCAGATAGCATCCGATCGCTTTTAGAGAAAAACAAATTATTCTACGACTCTCAACATGGGTTTACAAAGGGAAAATCTTGTCTAACAAATCTGCTGACGTTTTTTAGGAAAGTCTTCGAGGTAGTAGATAATGGCGAAAATTACGATGTTATTTACTTAGACTTTAGCAAAGCATTTGACAGAGTACCGCATCAGAGGCTTCTGAGAAAAATTAAGGCTCATGGTATCGAGGGGAAAGTTTTAAATTGGATAAAATCATGGCTCACCGATAGAACGATAGAACGCAGAGGGTCAGCGTAGATGGTGTTAAATCTGAGTGTGGCCGTATAACCAGTGGGGTTCCCCAGGGGTCAGTACTAGGCTCACTCTTGTTCATAATCTACATAAACGATCTAGATACTGGGATCAGCAGTGACATAAACAAGTTTGCGGATGACACCAAAATAGGGCGACAGATTAGTTCAGGGCAGGATGCAAATGCATTACAGGAGGATCTAAATAAACTGCAGGGGTGGTCTGAAAAATGCCAAATGAAATTCAACACCAGCAAGTGCAGCGTACTTAATATTGGAAGAACAAATACTGTCAATGTACACAGCCTTAACAACATCGACTTGTGAAGAGACCTAGGGGTACTTGTAAGCCCGGACCTACGGCCTAGAAAACAGTGCGTTAATGTTTGAAATAAGGCAAACAGAGTATTGGGTTTTATACCTAGAAGTGTAAGTAATAAGAGTGCAGAGGTCTTATTGCAACTACTGTATATCTTGCGCTAGTCAGGCTGCACCTCGATTATGCAGTTCAGTTCTGGTGCCCTTATTATAGAATGGATATCATTTCACTAGAGTCGGTGCAGCGAAGAATGACGAAAATGATTCCGGGACTTAGAAACCTTCCATATCAGGATAGGTTAAAGAAACTAAACTTGCATTCCCTAGAAAGACGAAGGGTGCGGGGAGATATGATAGAAGTATTTGAGTGGGTGAAAGGAATCAATAAAGGCGATATAGATAAAGTTCTTATAATATCCTAGCAGGATAGGACTCGGAGCAACGGATTTAAGTTGGATAAGTTTAGGTTTAGGAGGGAGATAGGAAGGAACTGGTTTACAAATAGGGTGGTGGACGAGTGGAACAAGCTTAGCAACTTTGTAGTAAGTGCTGGAACTCTGGAAAGTTTCAAAAGGAGACAGGATAGATTCATGGATGATAAAGAGTGGTAGTGACTCTCGACAGGAGCTGCCATGCACAGGCCAACCGTCCTATTGCAGACTCTCTTATGTTCTCTGGCTGGCTGGCTTCTCTGGCTGGCTGGGTTGGCTTTCTGGCTGGCTGGCTTCTCTGGCTGGCTGGCTGGCTCTCTCTGGCTGGCTGGCTGGCTTCTCTGGCTGGCTGGTTGGCTTGGCTGGCTGGCTGGCTGGCTGGGCTGGCTGGTTGGCTTCTTCTCTGGCTGGCTGGTTGGCTTTCTGGCTGGCTGGCTGGTTGGCTCTCTCTGGCTGGTTGGCTCTCTGGCTGGCTGGCTGGTTGGCTTGGCTGGCTGGCTGGCTGGTTGGCTCTCTGGCTGGCTGGCTGGTTGGCTTCTCTGGCTGGCTGGCTGGTTGGCTTCTCTGGCTGGCTGGCTGGCTGTCTGGCTGGCTGGCTGGTTGGCTCTCTGGCTTGGCTCTCTGGCTGGCTGGCTTGGCTGGCTGGCTGGCTGGCTGGCTGGTTGGCTTCTGGCTGGTTGGCTTCTGGCTGGTTGGCTGGCTGGCTGGCTGGCTGGCTGGCTGGTTGGCTTCTGGCTGGCTGGCTGGTTGGCTCTGGCTGGCTGGCTGGTTGGCTTCTCTGGCTGGCTGGCTTCTCTGGCTGGCTGGTTGGCTTCTCTGGCTGGCTGGCTGGTTGGCTTCTCTGGCTGGCTGGTTGGCTTGGCTCTGGCTGGCTGGCTGGTTGGCTTCTCTGGCTGGCTGGTTGGCTGGCTGGCTGGCTGGTTGGCTTCTCTGGCTGGTTGGCTTCTCTGGTTGGCTCTGGCTGGCTGGCTGGCTGGCTGGCTGGCTGGCTGGCTGGCTGGGGGCTGGTTGGCTTCTGGCTGGCTGGCTGGCTGGCTTCTCTGGCTGGCTGGCTGGTTGGCTTTCTTGGCTGGCTGGTTGGCTGGCTCTGGCTGGCTGGCTGGTTGGCTTCTGGCTGGTTGGCTGGCTGGCTGGCTGGTTGGCTTGGCTCTCTGGCTGGCTGGCTGGTTGGCTTGGCTCTGGCTGGCTGGCTGGTGGCTGGCTGGCTGGTTGGCTTCTCTGGCTGGCTGGCTGGTTGGCTTTCTGGCTGGCTGGCTGGCTGGCTGGTGGCTTCTCTGGCTGGCTGGCTGGCTGGCTTGTCTGTACCTTCGACCACCACACAAACAAACCAGCAGACAACGACCTATCTCTCTGTGTTGTGTTTCATCATAGCTGGTAAATTTAGAGCTTGTAAATAAATGGGAGAAGCATAATTTTTTTGTGTATATGTTGTCATTGTATTAAAAGTGTTGTTAGTGTGTTGTGTTATAGGGTTGTGTTGTGTGATTATGTTGTAGTTATTGTATTAAATTGTTGCTTTAGGGTTGTGTTTTATGAATATGCTACACCCATGGTATTAAAAAAAAATTATTATGGTCCTTTAGCATTCGACCAATCGTATATCCCAGAGACATAAACCCATTGTCGTCATACTAGCAGACACATCGAGTCCTTGTCATCATTAAGATACTTCTCGCCTCGGTGGGGTAGGTTAGGTTAGGTTAGGTTAGGTTAGGTTAGGTTAGGTTAGGTTAGGTTAGGTTACTCTGGGTGAAATGTCAAGTCTCCTCACGACATAGGAGGAATGTATCTCAGACTTGGCGTTGGAAAGGTTAGGGTGGGGTTAGGTTAGGTGTGGGAATTTTGGGGGTTAGATTAGGTTTGGCGAGAGGTGTGGGTATGCTGGGGTTAGATTAGGTTAGATTAAGTTAGGTTAGGTTAGATGTGGAAATTTTGGGGTTAGATTATGTTAGATGTGGAAATTTTGGGGTTAGATTAGGTTAGGTTAGGTTAGATGTGGAAATTTTGGGGTTAGGTTAGATTATGTTAGATGTGGAAATTTTGGGGTTAGGTAAGGAGTGAAAAAGTTGAGTAACTCGTGAAATTCACCACCCTCCCCTGAGCCAGTTCACAAAGCTTAATGTCATCCCCCTGGACTAGTACTGCTGGATCTATATTTATCTCACCATGTTGTAAGTCCTGTAGTCACCTGTAACTTATGTAGTATTGCTGTTCTTGTCGACCCAATGAATCACTCGCTGTATCTGAACATATATCTGTTAATGTATTTTTTATTGTATTTTTATTTAATTTTTTGGGGGGGGGTGTATTTTAAGGATGGTAATGTGTTGATATGGGAGATATCTATCCCCTCCCACGCTCCCTTCCACACCCCTTCCGCCCCTTCCACACCCCACCCACACACTCCCCCACGCCCCACCCACACACCTCCCCCACACACCCTCTGCCCCTGCCCTCACACCCACTCCAGCATGTGTTAGGATATGGTGGTGGTGGTGATGGTCAGTATTGGTCAGGGAGGCACGTGTTGGATCAGTGTCCGGCCTTGGTGAATAATGGAGGGAGGGATGCTCAAGACCTCCCCATCACCTGCAGCATCACAACTACTACTGCGTTGCTTCAGGTGTCTCTCTCTCTCTCTCTCTCTCTCTCTCTCTCTCTCTCTCTCTCTCTCTCTCTCTCTCTCTCTCTCTCTCTCTCTCTCTCTCTCTCTCTCTCTCTCTCTCTCTCTCTCTTTAAATCTTCTCCACACACACACACACAGAGGATCATCCCCAGGGCAGAAAGTCGACCCGGCATCCTCCCATTCCTGCAGCATCCTCAGACACTTTCGTAAGTCTTCTCCCTCCTCCCCTCCCTTCTTGTTTACATACCCTCCTCCTCCTCCCCTCTCCCTTCCACCCCTCCTCTTTCCTCCTGCTCCCTCTACCCAGTCCTCTCTCTCTCTCTCTCTCTCTCTCTCTCTCTCTCTCTCTCTCTCTCTCTCTGTATTTGACTTTAATGCTCCTCATTCAGCCAGTGTTGATCTAGTGTAGCAGAGACTTCCTCCTCCTCTCTCTCTCTCTCTCTCTCTCTCTCTCTCTCTCTCTCTCTCTCTCTCTCTCTCTCTCTCCTCTTGCACCTACAGACACGTGATACAGAGAGAATTCAGTGGGCTTGACATTTTCAGCTCTTTCTTTGTCCAGAGTGAAACTTGCCAGTGCAGGTGTTGTGTGACAGGCTGTTTAGAGCCACCTCCTCCAATGTGCCTTGTGTGTGTGCTGAGAGTTGTGTGCCTTGTGAGTGTATGTGTGTGTGTGCTTACACTGTGTGTGTGTAGGTGTGTGTGTGTGTGCGTGTGTCAAGCTTGTGTGTGTTGTGTCAGTGTGTGACGTTGTTGTGGGTTCCTCCAGCTGATGTTTACACCGGCAACTAGCCACTTCCAACCAACACACCAACCGCCACCCTTCCTCCCTTCAGCCCCGACTCCTCTAGCTGTAACACCTCACTAGCCACCCCCCGCCCCTTCCCCTCAGGCTCCACCCATTTATCCTCCTTAGCACGCCTCAGCCCTTCAGCCACGCTACGGCCCCTTCTTGGCCTCTCCCCTTCACCTCCTCTAGCCACGCCCTCCCCCGCCTCCTTCACCAGCCCCCCAGCCCCCTTCACCTCCTCACCTCTCCAGCCCACCTCCTCTGCCCCTTCTTCAGCCCCTTGCCTCCAGCCTTCACCTCCTCTAGCCGCCCTCCAGCCCCTTCACACCTCTCCTCTGCCACGCCCTCGCCCCCTTCACCTCCTCTCCAGCCACGCCCTCCAGCCCCTTCACCTGCCTCTAGGCACGCCCTCAGCCCCTCAGCCCCTTCACACCTCTAGCCCTCTCCCGCCCTCCAGCCCCTTCACCTCCTAGCCACCTCCAGCCCCCTTCACCTGCTCTGGCACGCCCTCCAGCCCCTTCACCTCCTCTGCCCCGCCCTCCAGCCCCCTTCACCTCCTCTAGCCGCCCCCTCCAGCCCCTTGCCTCCTCTAGCCACGCCCCTCGAGCCCCCTTCACCTGCTCTGGGCATCGCCCTCCAGCCCCCTTCTCCTCTAGCCACCCTCAGCCCCTTCACCTCCTCCCTAGCCTCTGCGCCCTCCAGCCCCTTCACCTGCTCTAGCACGCCCTCCAGCCCCTTCACCTCTTAGCCCGCCCTCCAGCCCCCTTCACCTCCTCTAGCCACGCCCTCCAGCCCCTTCACCTCCCTCTAGCCTCCCCTCCCAGCCCCTTCACCTCCTCTGCCAGCCCTCAGCCCCCTTCACAGCCCCTTCACCTCCTCTAGCCACGCCTCCAGCCCCTTCACCTCCTCAGCCGCCCTCCAGCCCCTTCAGCCTCTCTAGCCACGCCCTCACCCCTTCACCTGCTCTAGCCCCCTCCAGCCCCTTCTCCTCCTAGCCACCCTCCAGCCCCCTTCACCTCCTCCTAGCCACCCTCCAGCCCCTTCACCTCTCTGGGCACGCCCTCCAGCCCGCTTCACCTCTCTAGCCACGCCCTCCAGCCCCCTTCACCTCCTCTAGCCGCCTCCAGCCCCCCCTCCTCCCTTCCAGCCTAGCCGCCTCACCCCTCCCCGCCTCAGCCCCCTTCACCTTCAGCCACGCCCTCCCAGCCCCTTCACCACCTCCTTTCCAGCCCCTTCACCTCCTCTAGCCACGCCCTCCAGCCCCTTCTCCTCTAGCCACTCCAGCCCCTTCAGCCACGCCCTCCAGCCCCTTCACCTCCTCTAGCCACGCCCTCAAAGCCCCTTCACCACCTCAGCCACGCCCTCAGCCCCTTCACCACCCACTTCACCACCTCTAGCCACGCCCTCCAGCCCCCTTCACCACCTCTAGCCACGCCCTCCAGCCCCCTTCACCACCTCTAGCCACGCCCTCCAGCCCCCTTCACCCGAGTAAGACAACACCTGATAGAGCTCCTCTTGGGATATATCCAAACGTCAGGAGAGGAGGTCAAGATAGCCTCTGACCGCAGCTGAGCACCTCCTAACCTCCTTCAGGACCTCACTTAACCTCCTTCAGGAACGTCTTACCTCCTCCTCCTCTTTGCCTCTTCCCAACTCCTCCTCGCCCTTCCATCTTCATGTTAAACTTCCCTACCTACCTACTACCAACGTGTCTTTTCCTCCTCCCCTACATATTCCTCTTCCTCCCTACACCTTCCCTACACCTGCCTCCTCCCGTCACACCCCTTCCCTCATACTTCTGCTAGAGGGATATTAGTTGACCTCTACATAAACTACCAATTGGGGGGTCATTTTCTGGTGCTTGGTGAGGTGGCGGCGTGACCCCCCCAGGGCTGACCACCACTGCCGGAAAGACTAATACACTGACGCCTAATTAGTTCCGGTGTGTGTGTGTGTGTGTGTGTCGAGGAGGGAAAAGTCTTGGCGGTAACTGACAGCACCTGGCCATCTCCTGACCTCCCTCGTGTCTTATCTAGTTGAGGCTAACCTGCAACAGCTGATCTTTAACTGGTTCTTGGGAGTCATATTCTGGAGGAGGGGGAGGTGGCTCGTGACTACAGTTGACCACCTCTCACCCTTCCCCCTCCATAGCTGGCAGAGGCTTATCACCTGGTCAGGCTCAGGGTGTAAGGTGAGAAGCGGCCAGTGTGAGATTACCACTACCTACCTGCCTACCTTCCCCCCTCCTGCTGGCTGTGTCTTGTGGTGGCCGCCCCTTCTGCCACTGACCTGTCTGTCGGGGGTGACACGGGGGTTGGTTCTCGAGCCTGCCGTCAGTCTTCCTCCTCTCCCCCTATACCCTACACCTCGGCTTCGTAAAGTCTCATAAACAATGGCTGATACATCCCCGACGAGGTCATGAGCGGGGCGTTTAACCTGAGATACTCGTGTTATTGTCTTACCTGTGTGTGCCGTTACTGTAGTGTGTGTGACTAGTGTGTGCCGTTACTGTAGTGTGTGTGACTAGTGTGTCCCGTTACTGTAGTGTGTGTGACTAGTGTGTCCCGTTACTGTAGTGTGTGTGACTAGTGTGTGCCGTTACTGTGTGTGTGACTAGTGTGTGTGTGTGTGTGTGACTAGTGTGTCCCGTTACTGTAGTGTGTGTGACTAGTGTGTGCCGTTACTGTAGTGTGTGTGACTAGTGTGTGCCGTTACTGTAGTGTGTGTGACTAGTGTGTGCCGTTACTGTAGTGTGTGTGACTAGTGTGTCCCGTTACTGTAGTGTGTGTGACTAGTGTGTCCCGTTACTGTAGTGTGTGTGACTAGTGTGTGCCGTTACTGTAGTGTGTGTGACTAGTGTGTCCTTCCCTCCTTGTGAACTGAAGTGTTTGTGAGGTTGAGGGGGACGAGTACCAGGTTGAGTGTGGTTGATAGTTAGGAAGACTATACCATAGCGACCTTCGTGTTCCTAGGATCGACGTCTTGTTTCTTATGTGTGTGTGTGTGTGTGTGTGTGTGAAGGAGCTGTGTCGAAGTTAACTGAAGACCAACTACTGATTAACTCTACATGCAGCTAAACTAACCCAGGATATTTTCACCGGCTGTCACGTTAAGCCCTGGTCGATGAGTGCTGGTGTTGCGTTATACTGTGTGAGGTTCAGTACATAAGGTGCTTACGATCAGACCCAACAAGATAAGACCCTCTGTCCCTCGTCCTCTGCTTCTAATAAATGATATTTTATCGCCTCTCGGAGTGTCAACAGTAGGTTTGTTTATAAAGAAGAACACCCATTGGTTACCCTGGATAAATGGTGGTTATTGAGTGTTTTTAACGCCAGACACAAGAACTGAAAGAACTGTTGTATTGTGCTTCCATGCCTGCATGTCTGGGGCCTCCTGAAGGTGTTGACGGGTAAAGGAAGGCATCATCGCTCACTGTTAACCTGAACGGCCTCCTGGCGATAAACTATCCCATGGTTAATGTTGAAAAAGACACGGTTAAGGAAGTCGTCTTGGTGGGGTGGTGGCCGGTAGTCACCCTCTGATCACCCCTGTCACTCCATATGCACGCCCCTGGGTGATGTTGGGTAATGCTTATTGAATGGGGGATTAGACACACACACACACCCTGAAGGAATACTGAAATAGGGTTCATGATGATAGAGGAAGAGAGAGAGAGTATTTGTGGTGATTACATTTGCCATGTCTTGAGCAAGTGATGAAATATTGGAACTTCAGAGGAAAGATGATAAGAATGGTGTAGATAAAGAGTATTGGACAGGTGTGGACGGGTCAAGATTTAGTAATACGTAAAGAGAGAGAGAGAGAGAGAGAGAGAGAGGTGTTAGCGTATTATTGTAAATGGTGTTGATGTGAGTAACAAGTTAAGTGAGTTGTGTCGGTCAGGTGCGGGGAACACGAGGACCTTCACCTGATAACACAAACACACGCGTCAGGAGCTTGGAATGTTGATCTCTTCGTCAGCGTCGTCAGGTTGTGGCCGCTACCTGGTGACGTAACGCTGGGGGCATCTCCCGTCTGGGGCACACACTCCCCCCCCCCCCTGCCCCGCCTCGCTACTCCCCATCCTCCCCACTGCCACGCTTCGTCCCCCTCCCCACGCCACGCCCCTCTCCCTCCACACGCCACGCTTTGTCACGCCATCTCACGCCCTTCTCTATACGCACTTGAGTAACCAAAACAACGCGATACATCTCAACTCCTTCACCAGCCCACCTCACGTCTGTACCACCAAACTCAACTGAACAATACCTCACACCACTATCACCACGCCCCAACACTATCACCACGCCCCAACACCATCACCACCATTACCACACCACTATCACCACGCCCCAACACCATCACCACCATTACCACACCACTATCACCACGCCCCAACACCATCACCACACCACCATCACCACGCCCCAACACCATCACCACCACCATTATCACGCCCCAACACACCTGCATAATGAATACCTTGATAGAGCCCCCTAATGCCCTAATGAACAAAACAAAACAAACTGACGAAGAACTACACTTGGACAGTCAATCAACCAGTCATCCGGTCAGTTATTTAGGCACCGACTGACTGTCTGACCCACTAAAGATAAACTCCAGAAATATATAAAACATTAAATCAAAACACATCAAAAGGAACTGTTTAATTAATATGTAAATTTTTTAACCTATGGACGAAGTAAACAAAATAGAATATTAATTCGTCTCCTTTATATATATATATACACCCACCTATACAGCTCACCCAATGAACACGCTTAGAGAGAGACAGACAGACAGACAGACAGTCAGACAGACAGACAGAAAAAGCTATTCCCAGCCTCATAATTAATAGTTGTAAGAGATTTTAAAACCCAAATTTAGAACCAGGTGAAAAAAGGGTGATGATAGTGTGGAAAAAGTGACGATAAAGCTGTAGATGAGAGGAAAATCATTACATGAGACTGGCTGTGTGTGTGTAAAGAGGAAAAAGTGATAAAACTATGCATAGGGAAGAAATGCCAAGAAAGACAGCCATAGAGAAACGTGGGATAAGAAGATAATGGACAAAAGGTGTGTTTAGAGAAGGTGATAAAAGCAGGAACACCTTGAAATCGTTTTGTGAATGAGGAGACGAGAGAGAAAATTGGATAAACTCCTACGTGGGGAAGGAGACACGAAGGTAAATATAAGAGAGAGAATTGATAAAACCGTGTATGGAGGAGATGGTGAATGAGTAATAATCAAGGACCGTTTGGATAGTGGAAATACGTAGGAGGGAATAGAGGAATTGATAATTGCTTTAATGGAGGGAAAACGGGGGAGAGTTTGATGAAAATAAGTACCTGGGAAAAGTAGCGATAGAATAGACGAAGACTGATAAAACCGTGCTTGAAGGAAGGAAAGAAAGAGAGGGTAATTAAGATATCCCTTGATAAAACAGTGCTTGGAAGAAGAGAAGAGGAAGAAAGGAGAATTAGAAACAAATAACAGAGAGAGAGAAAGAAAGAACGAACGAACGAACGAACGAACGAGAAAGAGATGGCAATGATGATCAGACGCGTGGAGCCTTACACCGGGCCCCACAATGTAAGGAGGGCCCCGCTGGAACCCCTGGCCCATCGCTACCAACTGCTGGGCTCTCACTTCAAACAACACGGGAGTCTCAGGCATTATATTGTTGTGAGTATCCGTGTGTGTGTGTGTGTGTGTGTGTGTGTGTGTGTGTGTGTGTGTGAGTGTGTGTGTGTGTGTGTGTGTGTGTGTGTGTGTGTGTGTGTGTGTGTGTGTGTGTGTGTGTGTGTGTGGTGTGTGTGTGTGTGTGTGTGTGAGACTCTACAGTGTAGTGTGAGACTCTTTGTGTGTTTTATATGTAACCTTTGTGTGTTTTATGTAACTACCTGTAATTGTATCGTTGTTTATATACCTGTATCTGCAACTCTTGTACCTGTAACCCCTACCTGTACCTGTGACCTGTACCTATACTTGTAACCCCTACCTGTACCTACGACCCCTACTTGTACCTGTAACCTCGTTGTTAGGCCACTCAGGTGTGTGGGGGGGGTGCAACAGGGGGATGACACTACCTACTAATAAATAATATATTACTTCCGGTAGTGGCGACACTCTCCTGGGGAAGTGTCTGTTTTAGGACCTCAGTGTGTGTGTGTGTGTGTGTGTTTCCTGTATTTTTGTGTGTGTGTTTCCTGT
Source organism: Homarus americanus (assembly GCF_018991925.1). Taxonomy (NCBI): domain Eukaryota; kingdom Metazoa; phylum Arthropoda; class Malacostraca; order Decapoda; family Nephropidae; genus Homarus; species Homarus americanus. Next base: position 941,658 of record NW_024737068.1, read on the forward strand.
ATTTGTGTGCGTTTCCTGTATTTGTGTCTGTTTCCTATATTTGTGTGCGTTTCCTATATTATATGTGTGTGTTTTTCCTGTATATGTGTGTATGTTTCCTTTATATGTGTGTATGTTTCCTGTGTCTGTGTGTATGTATGTATGTCCGTCACAAAGTTTGGTCATAACCCACCTTCCATCCCGTCCAACTATGCAGCACAGCACAGCACAGCACAGCCAGCCAGCCAGCCAGCCAATGGGGGCCGCCCTGACAGAGGAAGCATCGTACACTTCTTCCCTTAAAGATGAACATTAATGCCCCGCCACGGACCTTGTGTGTGTGTGTGTGTGTGTGTGTGTGTGTGTGTGTGTGTGTGTGTGTGTGTGTGTGTGTGTGTGTGTGTGTGTGTGTGTGTGTGTGTGTGTGTGTGTGTGTGTGTGTGTGTGTGTGTGTGTGTGTGTGTGTGTGTGTGTGTGTGTGTGTGTGTGTGTGTGTGTGTGTGTGTGTGTGTGTGTGTGTGTGTGTGTGTGTGTGTGTGTGTGTGTGTGTGTGTGTGTGTGTGTGTGTGTGTGTGTGTGTGTGTGTGTGTGTGTCGTACTCAAGTCTCTTCTCGTATCACAACAAGTTTCATCTCTCGTTCTCACACCACCACCACCACTTGCTCGATAAGAATGAAACTTTGTGAGGGTGAAATTTTATTATTGAGCCCACCAGTAGGCCTATGGGTCTTGTGTCTAATATAGTGTAGTGAATAGTATCTCTCTCTTCTTTTTCTTTCCTTTTCTTTCTTTTTTTTCCTCTCTCTCAGATTAAATTTGGTTAGGTTAGGAGTGACAACTAATCCACGAGTACCAGAACTAACTGGTGACCCTCGAGGTGTGATGATACAGCCTAGTACTCTCAGCTAGGCCCTTCTCCTCCTTCACCACCTCCTTCGTGTCGTGTTGTCCCGTACCTTATCTACCCAGAGGCCACCATCTCTTCATCACCTGGCGTAGTCCTGCCAGCCACACTCCTGACTGAGGAGGGGAGGGTCCGTTGTTATTGAGGATGGCAGTGTGGTGAAGGATGGGTACTATGTTATTTCCTCATTAGCCATACGTACCCTGCAGTGTTTTCCGGTCTGGTTTTTCTTTCATTCTGTCTTTATTTCACTCATTCATTCATTCATACACTCACTTCTCGTTTTCTATACTCGTTCGATTTATTTTTGAGGGGTCACTGGTTTAAAAAAAATGCAGATAGTTCATTCGCTAGGACGCCACCCTCCGGGAGGCTCCACATTGTCTCACTGTTCAGTCCCCAAAACTTCTTCTTCCATCAATAGCTCATTAACGGTGTATGTAAGTTCCACCATGTTTTTCACTACAACGGTACAGGAAAGTATATTTTTTTAGCATTAAACTGTTATTATTTTATTGTCTAATCATCACTACATATAACACCACCCATCATCACTACATATAACACCATCCATCATCACTACATATAACACCACCCATCATCACTACATATAACATCATCCATCATCACTACATATAACACCAACCATCACATTACATATACACCACCATCATACTACATATAACAGTCCATCATCATTACATATAACACCACCATCATACTACATATAACATCATCCATCATCACTACATATAACATCATCCATCATCACTACATATAACATCATCCATCATCACTACATATAACACCACCCATCATCACTACATATAACATCATCCACATCATCATCTATCATTCATAACAGCATCCATCATCATTACATATAACACCATCCATCATCAACATCATATAACATATCATCACATACATATAACACCATCCATACATAACACCATCCATCATCACTACATATAACACATCCATCATCACTACATATCATCCACATCACTACATATAACACATCCATCATCACTACATATAACACCATCCCATCATCACTACAGATCGGTAAAGTAGTTTCCGAGATTCTCGTGGACA
>NW_024737068.1:948738-953738 GCF_018991925.1 Homarus americanus
GCATTTGAAAAGTTCCTCAGATATGACAGGTGCTTGCTTGCTGGACACACACACAGGGGGGGGGGGATACGGACAAAAACTCCACCGGACAAAATCCCCTAGGACAAAATCCCCACCCCACCGGACAAAAACCCTACTTAGATAGTAGATCTTACCATTACTGTCCTCACTTTTTGAGACCTCAGGGGACCCGTTAGGTTAGGTTGCAATAAGAGATATTTTCAAAGTGGTTTTGTAAGAAATTAATAAAAACTCCAAATAGATTTTTTTGATTTTTTTAACCCGAGGTAAATGTTGATGCTTATATAGATTGTTTATTCTTTATCAGGTAAATTACATTTCATAATGTTAGCTATTAAAAACTATAAATAGATTTTGTTTTATCTTTTACTGTGAGGGGATTTTGTCCATTGTGGGTTTTGTCCAGTGGACATGGGGTTTTTGTCCGGTAGAGGTGGAGTTTTTGTCCGGTGGGGTTTTGTCCGGTGGGGTTTTTGTCCGGTGGGGATTTTGTCCTGGGGTTTTTGTCCTAGGGGATTTTGTCCGGTGGGGTTTTTGTCCTAGGGGATTTTGTCAGGTGGGGTTTTTGTCATGGACCCACACAGGGGATAGCAGGGAGGTGGAGCTCAAAGAACATAAGAATGGAGGAAACTGCAGCGGGCCTATCGGACCATACTGGGCAGTCCCATTTACACCCAACCCCTATTGCTCATATATCCATCCAACCTATGTTGAAGCTATCCAGCGTGTTCGAGTTAATGATGATATTTGGTAACTTGTTCCACTCGTCCACTTCTCTATTTCCAAACCAATGTTTACCTGTTTCGCGCCTAAATATAAATTTGTCTAATTTAAAACTATTGTTACGAGTTCGCTCCTGGTTGGATAGTTTGAGTACCTTTGTAATGTCCCCTTTGTTTAGCCCTGACTTCCATCATAACGCCCCTCACTCTACCTCTCTCGAGGGAGTGCAAATTAAGATGCTTTAACCTGCCTCTGTACTCAAGGTTCCTAATGCCCGGGATTAGCCTTGTCATTCTCCTCTGAATTCTTTCCAATTATTCTATATCCATTCTGTAATACGGTTCTCTTCTCACGGACGTCCCCAAGCTTTCACTAATGTCCCCAAGCCTTCACTGACGTCCACAAGCCCTTCAGTGACGTCCCCATGCCTTCACTGATGTCCACAAGCCTTCAGTTACATCCATAATTCCTTCAGTGACGTCTACAAGGCTTCACTGACGTCTCCAAGCCTTCACTGACGTCTAAAATCCTTCAGTGACATCTACAAGCCTTCAGTGACGTCTACAAGCCTTAGCTGACGTCCACAAGCCTTCACTGACGTCTACAAGCCTTCACTGACGTCTACAAGCCTTAACTGACGTCCACAAGCCTTCACTGACGTCTACAAGCCTTCACTGACGTCTACAAACCTTAACTGACGTCCCCATGCCTTCACTGACGTCTACAAGCCTTCAGTGACGTCTACAAGCCTTCACTGACGTCCACAAGCCTTCACTGACGTTTACAGACCTTTACTGACGTCTACAGACCTTCAGTGACGTCTACAAGTCTTCAGTGACGTCTACAGACCTTCAGTGACGTAGTACCTTTAGTTATATCACCTTTAATTAAACCTTTTCTATTCAGTTTTCTTAATTCGTCTCAGTACTCAAGGTCACTCATGCCCGGGTTTGTTTATGTATGTATGTATGTATGTATGTATTTATGTATGTATGTATGTATGTATGTATGTATGTATGTATGTATGTATGTATGTATGTATGTATGTATGTGTGTTTTTTATTTATTTATGTTTTTAGGGGAATTACTATCCGGTTTATAGTACGGTGACCAAAACTTAAACTACATAAACCAAGATGTGTTTTAATAGGGTTTTGTGTTTATGTCATGACGTGTATACAATAACTTAAGAATACAATTTACCTAACCTAACCCTACTAACCTAACCTAACCTAACCTAACCTAACCTAACCTATCCTAACCTAACCTAACCCTACTAACCTAACCTAGATGCTGAGGATAATTTGAGTGCTTATTTACCAGTCGGAGTTTGGTGGTCAAAACTCTGAGGCCCTTTAGCGTGACACCATCTATGACTCGGCTTATAACGTCACAATTACCAACAGTTGTCAGGGTTCGTGGTGGCAGCAGCTGGTGGTATCGGCGTCGTTTTACGGGTTTCCACGACACGAAAAGAATGGTGCTATACCCCCCTCCCCTCCCCTTCCTCACCCTCTCATCCCCCCCTCCCTCACCCCCCCTCACCCCCTCCCTCTCCCCCTCCTCACCCCCCTAAGCCGGGTATATTTCTGTCCTGACATTCTTAAGTGTGTATTTTTAAGACTCGCCAAATATATTCATACTTATTTTCACTCAGGTCAGAGAGAGAGAGAGAGAGAGAGGTTAAATCATCAATCATACTCAAAGGTTTAAATCATCATACTCAAGGGGTTAAATCATCATACTCAAGGGGTTAAATCATCATACTCAAGGGGTTAAATCACCATTATACTAGTGTAGTGTGAATGACAGGGAGGATTCTGTAGTATGAGTGACAAGGAAGAGTGACCCGCTGAAGTGTGAGGCTGTAGAACGGTAAAATACATCAGTGTGTTCCCTACAGTATGTTGTAGTCATGTAGAGAGATCTTTATACAGTACCCACCCGAGCCAACATGTGATAAGGGTACTGTTATTACTCAAGTGTGTACAGTTTGATACATTAACGTGTTTATTTAAAGAATTCTGTGGTATGTAGTGAAATCGCCATATAACGGACTTCTATATCTATATAATCCGTTATATGGAGGGTTTCATATTTAACGGACTCTCGATATAACGGACTTCTATCTATATAGTTCGTTATATGGAGGGTTTCATATTAACGAACTCTCGATATAACGGATTTCCATGTCTATACAGTCCGTTAAATATGGCTACAGGAGATGGCAGTGTGTGTAGGTGTGGCTAAGGAGATGGCAGCGTGTGTAGGTGTGGCTAAGGAGATGGCAGCGTGTGTAGGGTGTGGCTAAGGAGATGGCAGCGTGTGTAGGTGTGGCTGAGGAGATGGCAGCGTGTGTAGGTGTGGCTAAGGAGATGGCAGCGTGTGTGGGTGTGGCTAAGAGATGGCAGTGTGTGTAGGTGTGGCTGGGAGATGGCAGCGTGTGTGGGTGTGGCTAAGGAGATGGCAGTGTGTGTGTGTGGCTAAGGGAGATGGCAGTGTGTGTGGGTGTGTGGAAGATGATGACGTGTGTGGGTGTGGCTAAAGAAGATGATGGCGTGTGTGGGTGTGGCTAAGGAGATGGCAGCGTGTGTGGGTGTGGCTAAGGAGATGGCAGCGTGTGTGGGTGTGGCTAAGGAGATGGCAGTGTGTGGGGTGTGTGCTAAGGAATATGATGGCGTGTATGGGTGTGGCTAAGGAGATGGCAGCGTGTATGGGTGTGGCTAAGGAGATGGCAGCGTGTGTGGGTGTGGCTAAGGAAGATGATGGCGTGTATGGGTGTGGCTAAGGAGATGGCGGTGTGTGGGTGTGGCTAAGGAAGATGATAGCGTGTGTAGGTGTGGCTAAGGAGATGGCAGTGTGTGTAGGTGTGGCTATAGTTATTTTTTGTAATACTCTGCAATGTGAGAGTAGTCCAGCGTGCCAGAGTCCGTTTGTACATTTGTCTGTGACTGTTGGTGCATTATTAACAAGTTATTGGCTGTGTGTGTGTGTTAGTCGTAGTAGTAGGAGTAATAGTAGTGGTAGTAGTAGTAGTGGTATGTGTTAGTAGTACTCGTAATAGTAGTAGTAGTAGTAGTGTGTGTGTGTTAAGGGTCAAAGTAAGTGATTCATGTTTATCATTCGTCTGGCAGTGCAGTCGGCCGCCAGTCGGGTGGAGAGTGTCACGCCTGCTGCCAGTCTTGTGATGAATGTCGTACGGTTTATTACTGAGAGAGAGAGTCACTGTGTTATGACGTCATCCAGTGTTTCATTGTATTTTTAAACAATATAATCCTCTTGTTTTATCTTGTGTGGTGTGGTGGGTAGGTGCGGTAGGTCATGGTAGAACCAACCCTCCTTCCTTTTGGATGGTGAGATCTTCCAACACAGGACTAAACACATCTAACGAAGCCCGTGTGGACGTCAGTGTTCGAGGATTCTGGACGCGGGGACAGCGAGCTTTCTTTGACATCAGGATTTTTTATCCCATGGCCGCATGTCACCGTAACCTGGCGCTCGATGCTGCACAAGAGGAACAAGAACGACAAGAAGGGCATATGGGGAAGAATTCAAAACGTTGATCAAGGCAGCTTCACTCCTCTACTGTTCACAACCTCTGGTGGGATGGGACCAGAAGTGCAAGATGTTTCTACGCCTAGACTCGCGGAGGTGAGTCTCGAACAGAAAGCAGCAGCCAAGTTACGTTACAGCCTGGATGAGATGTCGACTGTCTTTCTCTCTCCTTCGGTCGGCTTTGCTCTGCCTCAGAGGGAACGAGCTTCTGCCCCAATTCAGACAACTGCTGCAGATATTGACTATGAGGCTACAGTCACTAAATGCCGCATTGATCTGCGGCTCAACTAATTCAACACAGATGGGATAGCTACTTATGTATTAGGATATTTAATATTAAGGTAATAAAATGGTGGCGAAGGTGTGGCTATTGGGGGGAGGCTGGAGGCCAGTTGATAAAAAAAAGTGGTGGTGGTGGTGGAGGTGGTAGTGGTAAGTTTTGTTGGTGTGGGTAGAGTGTGGGTGGTGGTAGGTGTGGGTGTGATGGTGGTCGTGATGTGGAGAAGGTGATGGTGAGCAAAGGCTTGTTCCTTCCGTTATCTGTCTTGTTCTCTCTATCTCTCTCTCTCTCTCTCTCTCTCTCTCTCTCTCTCTCTCTCCTCTCTCTCTCTCTCTCCATATAATAAAGTGGGTATCAACAAACTAGTGGTGTTAGGTGTGGCCAGCTGTAACAGATGTGGCCAGTTGTAACAGATATGTGG
>NW_024737068.1:966238-1116238 GCF_018991925.1 Homarus americanus
GAGGGGGTACAGAGGAAGGAAGGAAGGAGAAAGAAGGTGACGGAGAGGGAGGGAGGGAGGAGGAGGAAGAATGGGAGGGAGAGGGAAGAAAGGAGGAAGGAAGGTACAACACAGGCTGCCTCTTATCTCTACCGTCTTGCCAATATCTCTCTCTCTCTCTCTCTCTCTCTCTCTCTCTCTCTCTTTTGTACTTCCAGGGTGTGTGGTTGGTGGTAGTGGTAGTTGAGGGGATAGTGATGGTGGTAGGGGATAGTGATGATGGTTGACAGTGGTGGTGGTTATAGTAATGATGGTGGTTATGGTGACTGGTGGTGGTGAAAGTAGTGGTGATGGTGATAGTGGTGGTGATTTATGCGGCGGCGGCGGCTTTCTGATGATAGACATTTGTGGTGAAAGAGTGTGGTGTCAGGTAACCAGCCTCGTTTGGAACCCTCCAGGTAGAAGACTGACTGTGTGGTGATGTGTGTGTGTGTTGTGCTTTACCTGGTGATGATGAGTGATAGTAGTGGTGATGATTATAGTGGTGGTGGTGATGATGATGATGAATACTACTAATAATAGTGTGTTATTTCGGTTGATTGTATGTATGTATGTATGTATGTATGTATGTTGTTGTATGTATACAGTATATGTATGAGTCATCTTCACTACACCTGTCATAGCTCACAATGAACGTAACTCTAGTGGACACAGGTAAGCGATATGAGGACAGGTATAATGACCCACCTTGAAGCCACACAGTACAGGTAAGAGCCGCAACCAAAACACCTGTAGGGTAGGGTAGGAGTAGGGTGGGAGTAGGGTAGGGTGGGTAGGGGTAGGGTAGGGTTAGATTAGGGGAGTGAGGGTAGGGGTAGGGTAGGGTAGGGTGGGTTGGGTTAGGTTAGGTTAGGTTGGGTTAGGTTAGGTTAGGTTAGGTTAGATTAGATTAGATTAGGGTAGGGTAGGGTAGGGTAGGGGTAGGTTAGGTTAGGTTGGGTTAGGGTAGGTTAGGTTAGGTTAGGTTAGATTAGGGTGGGGTAGGTTAGGTTAGGGTAGAGTGGGGTAGGGGTGGGGTAGGTTAGGGTGAGGGTAGTGTAGGGTAGGTTAGGGTAGGGTGGGTTAGGTTAGGTTAGGTTAGATTAGGGTAGGGTAGGGTGGGTTAGATTAAGGAAGGTTAGGTTAGGTTAGATTAGGGTAGGGTAGGTTAGATTAAGGAAGGTTAGGTTAGATTAAGGTAGGTTAGGTTAGGTTAGGTTCATATAAGTTCCTAATACAAACTAAAGTGAAGAGGGAAAAGAGGGCGTGAGGGGGGGAAGAAGACATGAGGGAGGAGGAGGAGGAAGACATGAGGGAGGAGGAGGAGGGAGAAGACATGAGGAGGAGGAAGAAGAAGCGTGTTAGGCAGCAGTGTGTTACGGTCGTGATGGTGGTGGTGACTATTTCAAATTATGAGTCACGGTGCATGTTACGGGCTGGTCACGTCACGGGTGTCTATCATGGCGAAGTGTCACGGACTTAAGGAAGGTGGGGGAATGGATAGGGAGGGAAGGTGGGGGGCAGGATAGGGAAGGTGTCGGTAGGATAGGGAAGGCGTCGGCAGGATAGGACAGGTGGGGGCAGGATATATTTTTAATAAGTTGAAGAGGAAAAACATATTGGTAACTTAACCTAACCTAATCTTTCTCTCCCTTCTATCGCTTCTCATTTATCCTCCTCTCTCTTCTCCTCCCCCATCTTTCTCTTTCCCTCTCTCCTTCCCACGTTTCTCTCTCCTCTCTCTCTCTATCCTTCCCACCTTTCTCTCTCTCTCTCTCTATCCTTCCCACCTTTCTCTCTCCCCCCCTCTCTCTCTCTATCCTTCCCACCTTTCTCTCTCCTCCCTCTCTCTCCCTCGTTCATGTGGTGTAGTTTCCCATAAGCTTGTCACTAGGGGGAGCAAAAGGGATCGCCAGGCGCTTATGATTGCCCGTGCTGGCCGCCCCTAGTCTTTGTATGGTAGGGAATTGTAAGGGGGAAAATTATAAGAGTCTATAGCGTGATTGACAACTAGGGGCGAGATGATTACAGGTGTGTGTGTGTGTGTGTGTGTGTGTGTGTGTGTGTGTGTGTGTGTGTGTGTGTGTGTGTGTGTGTGTGTGTGTGTGTGTGTGTGTGTGTGTGTGTGTGTGTGTGTGTGTGTGTGTGTGTGTGTGTGTGTGTGTGTGTGTGTGTGTGTGTGTGTGTGTGTTTGGTGTGTGTGTGTGTTGTTTGTGTGTGTGTGTTGTGTGTGTGTGTGTGTGTGTGTGTGTGTTGGTGTGTGTGTGTGTTTGGTGTGTGTGTGTGTGTGTTGTGATGCTGTGTGTGTGTGTGTGTGTGTGTGTGTGTGTGTGTGTGTGTGTGTGTGTGTGTGTGTGTGTGTGTGTGTGTGTGGAACGTGACCAAAGCTTGATGATGATGATGGTGGTGGTGTGGGGAACTATTGCATCACCACACTCAACACTCACCACCCATACCATCATCTCACTATCCATAAACTCTTAAAAGATGATGACACACACACAACACCACTCTCTCCTTAGTGTAGAGAAGAAATTTTTTTACCTCATTTTTTTATTTTTTTTTTTATAAATTGATCCTTACTGAATATGAAGAAGACCTAAGACACGCAAACAATATTAATCAGAAAGTTTAATTCATTTTGCGTAAAAAGTTTGACCCAATCCACAAGGCGACTCAAGATGGTACACAGTATATATATTTTTGAAATTGTTTTTTTTTTGCGTCATTTTTGCGTTATTTTTTATTTTTGATTTCTTTTGCGTTATTTTTGCTTCTTTTTTGCTTTTGTGTCAGGTTAGGTTATAGATATTCGTAGTCAAAAGGTCCAAGGTCAAGGTGAAGGTCGTGGTCTTTGTAATTTTGTCCAAGGTCAGACAGTCTGTATGGTCCCCTTGAGGAGCTTATGACCTGTCCTGCCCTCCTGAATTCGTCATCTCCTCCACCCTCCAGGGACACGTTCCTCCACAGGCTCATGTAGGTGCTGACTCATATGAGCTTAGGATTATACCAAGTGACTCGCAGGTCCTCATAATGGTGCCAAGTGAGTCATGGGTGTTCATAATGGCACCTGGTGAGTCATGGGTGTTCATAATGGCACCTGGTGAGTCATGGGTGTTCATAATGGCACCTGGTGAGTCATGGGTGTTCATAATGGCACCTGGTGAGTCACGGGTGTTCATAATGGCTCCTGGTGAGTCATGGGTGTTCATAATGGCACCTGGTGAGTCATGGGTGTTCATAATGGCCCCTGGTGAGTCATGGATGTTCATAATGGCACCTGGTGAGTCACGGGTGTTCATAATGGCCTCACGTGAAAACTAATACTCACTAAATATACTCGATCTTGCTTCACCTGGTGTGTGTGTGTGACGCTATCTTGCTTCACCTGGTGTGTGTGTGTGTGTGACGCTATCTTGCTTCACCTGGTCTGTGGACGGCCGACACGATGCCTGCCCCCGCCGTGGGTTTAGCCTGTAAATGATTCAGACTGAAGGTGTGGTGTGGGTGGGTCGCTGCTGCACCTTTGACGCGCTGAAAGAAATGACTGATACAGGTTTAGGTACAGAGTTACAGGTTACAGCTAGTCCCACAACGTAACATAAACTAGCTGGCCAGGGACTACAATGGGGGGTATAGGGTGGTAGTAAGTGGCTCTCCTTGGTACAGCTTCCATTAGTTGTGAGACTGGGGAGGGAGGGAAGAATATACTAGCTGGGGGAGGAGGTATCAGGTGGGAGGGAGGAAGGTGAGAAATATGCTAACTGAAGAGGAGAGGGAGGTGTGGGGGAGAGGAAAGGGAGGAATATGCTGGCTGGGGAGAGGGAGGGAAGGATGGGGGTGTTATCTTGGGGCTCTGTGTGAAGGATTGACGTCAACAGGGATGGCAGCGGGGAGATAACAGCGAGTGTGAGTGGTGTGGGTGGGGAGGAAGGGGAGTGGGGGAGGAGGGGGTGGGGAGGAAGGAGGTGCGGAAGGAAGGTGATGTGGTGAATTCAGGTCAGGTGGACGTGATCGTTTCCCTAACTTAGTGATTATGATACTTTTAACAGCATTCATCCCCCCCTTCTCTCCTCCTCCTCCCCTTCTCTCCCTCTCCTCTCCCCTCCTCTCCCCCTTCTCTCCCCTCCTCCTCCTCCTCCTCTCCCCCTCCTCCTCTCCTCCTCCTTCCCTTCTCTCCCTCTCCTCCTCCTCTCCTCCCCCTCTCCCTCTTCTACACTCATCATCCCCTCTCTTCTTCTCTCGGCCTCTCTCCCCACCCCATCTCCTCTTTTTCTCCCTCCTTTCTCCACCCCTTCCCCTCTTCTTCTCTCTCCTGTCACTTTCTCTTCTTTCGTCTTCCCCCTCTATCCCCTCTTCCTCTCTCTCTCTCCCCTCCTTCCCTCTTCTCCCCATTTCCCTCCCCTATCATGTCTCCTCCATCTGCCCTTTCATATTTAACCATCATTAGACGTAACGCTTGACATCTGAGAACCTCCTCCTCCCTATTGCAGTAGTTCTCTCCCTCCTGCAGTAGTTCTCTCCCTCCTTCAGTAGTTCTCTCCCTCCTGCAGTAGTTCTCTCCCTCCTGCAGTAGTTCTCTCCCCCTGCAGTAGTTCCTCCCTCCTGCAGTAGTTCTCTCCCCTCCTGCAGTAGTTCTCTCCCCTGCAGTAGTTCTCCCCCTCCTGCAGTAGTTCTCCTCCTGCAGTAGTCTCCTCCCCAGTAGCTCTCCTCCTGCAGTAGTTCTCTCCCTCCTGCAGTAGTTCTCCTCCCTCCTGCAGTAGTTCTCTCCCTCCCAGTAGTTCTCCCTCCTGCAGTAGTTCTCTCCCCTCCTGCAGTAGTTCTCTCCCCCTGCAGTAGTTCCTCCTCCTGCAGTAGTTCTCCCTCCTGCAGTAGTTCCCTCCCCTCAGTAGTTCCTCTCCTCTCTCTCCCTCCTTCAGTTCTCTCCCTCCTGCAGTAGCTCTCTCCCTCCTGCAGTAGTTCTCTCCCTCCTGCTGGTTCTCTCCCTCCTGCAGTAGTTCTCCCTCCTGCAGTAGTTCTCCCTCCTGCAGTAGTTCTCTCCCTCCTGCAGTAGCTCTCTCCCCTGCAGTCTCTCCCTCCTTCAGTAGTTCTCCCTGCAGTAGTTCTCCTCCTGCAGTAGTTCTCTCCCCCTGCAGTAGTTCTCTCCCTCCTTCCGTAGTTCTCTTCCTCCTGCAGTAGTTCTCTCCCCCCCTCGTAGTTCGCTCCCTCCTGCAGTAGTTCTCCTCCTTCAGTAGTTCTCTCCTCCTTCAGTAGTTCTCTCTCCTGCAGTAGTTCTCTCCCTCTGCAGTAGTTCTCTCCCTCCTGCAGTAGTTCTTTCCCTCCTGCAGTAGTTATCTCCCCCTCCTTCAGTAGTTCTCTCCCTCCTTCAGTAGTTCTCCTCTGCAGTAGTTCTCTCTCCCTCCTGCAGTGTGGTTTCTCTCCCTCCTGCAGTAGTTCTCTCCTCCTGCAGTAGTTCTCTCCTCCTGCAGTAGTTCTCTCCCTCCTGCACTAGTTCTCTCCCTCCTGCAGCTCTCCCTCCTGCAGTAGTTCTCTCCTCCTGCAGTAGTTCTCTCCTCCTGCAGGATAGAGAGTTGAGAGGCCAGGCATGTCAGGGAGGAGGAAGGTGTTATAATGGGCGTAGTGGGAATAATATTGTGGGCGTGCGTGTTGTATAAGAACATAAGAAAATAAGGAGTCTGCTATAGGCCGGTTGGCCTGTGCATGGCAGCTCCTGTCGAGAGTTACTACCACTCTCTATCATCCATGAATCTATCTAGCCTCCTTTTGAAACTTTCCAGAGTTCCCGCACTTACTACAAAGTTGCTAAGCTTGTTCCACTCGTCCACCACCCTATTTGTAAACCAGTTCCTTCCTATCTCCCTCCTAAACCTAAACTTATCCAACTTGAATCCGTTGCTCCGAGTCCTATCCTGCTAGGATATTATAAAAACTTTATCTATATCCCCTTTATTGATTCCTTTCACCCACTTGAATACTTCTATCATACCTCCCCGTACTCTTCGTCTTTCTAGGGAATGCAAGTTTAGTGTCTTTAACCTATCCTGATATGGAAGGTTTCTAAGTCCCGGAATCATTTTTGTCATTCTTCGCTGCACCGACTCTAGTGAATTGATATCCATTCTATAATAAGGGCACCAGAACTGAACCACATAATCGAGGTGCAGCCTGACTAGCGCAAGATATAGTTGCAATAAGACCTCTGCACTCTTATTACTTACACTTCTAGATATAAAACCCAATACTCTGTTTGCCTTATTTCGAACATTAACGCACTGTTTTCTAGGCCGTAGGTCCGGGCTTACAAGTATGTATGTATGTATATATGTATGTATGTATATATGTATGTATGTATGTATGTATATTTGTATGTTTGTATGTATGTACAGTATATTTGTACGTGTGTATGTGGTTATCATCATATACATGGATCACTCGCACCTACAGTGATTTATTTGTATGTATGTATGTATGTATATTTGTATGTATGTATGTATGTATATTTGTATGTGTGTATGTATGTATATTTGTATGTGTGTATGTTTGTCATTATGCAGTTCAAGTTAAGGAGATTTAATTAAAGAGACGAAGTACAGTTTCTTTTCCCCCACTGCAGACAAACAGACAATAACAAACAGGTATAAACAGATGTAAACAGATGTAAACAGGTGTAAAGAGATATAAACAGATGTAAACAGGTCTCGGTTGGGTGAAAGAGAGGCGGAGGCGTAAACTGTGATGCAAATTCCATAGTAAATTAACCTGAAATCCGCTATTGTACCTTGCCATTTCCGGTGACGTCATATTATAATTATAGTGATTGTGTGTCTGTCTGTGTGTGTGTGTGTGTGTGTGTGTGTGTGTGTGTGTGTGTGTGTGTGTGTGTGTGTGTGTGTGTGTGTGTGTGTGACCTTTGATTGACGTCATCAGGAGGAGGACAGGGCTTAGTTGACCTTTAATAGGGTCATTCATTAGTGACTGTATGGGGCTGTTGAAAAGCATGTGTATGTGTGTCGGTGTGTGTGTGTATTGTGTGTGTGTTTGTATGTGAATATATGTCTGTGTGTATGAGAGTGAAAGTGTGTATGTGTGAGAGAAGAGTGAGAGTGTATGTGCGAGTGTGTGTGTGACAGTGTACGTGTGTCAGCCGTGAATGAGACGCCCCCAGTGTGTCGTGTTAGTAGTAGTTGGTGTGAGTGAGTGAGTGCGTGAGTAAGGGAGTGAGTGCGTGAGAGAGAGTGAGGGAGGAGGGAAGGTGTGCATCCTCCTCTGTGCTATTGATTATCTTTGTGGGGTCAATTTTAAGTTTTCGGCGGAAGTGTGGGGCAAGTGTGAGAGGTGTGGGGCAAGTGTGAGAGGTGTGAGGCAAGTGTGAGAGGTGTGGGGCAAGTGTGAGAGGTGTGGGGCAAGTGTGAGAGGTGTGGGGCAAGTGTGAGAGGTGTGAGGCAAGTGTGAGAGGTGTGGGGCAAGTGTGAGAGGTGTGGGGCAAGTGTGAGAGGTGTGGGGCAAGTGTGAAAGGTGTGGTGCAAGATACAGCAGACAGTTCCAGCAGACACAGTTACAGCAGACACAGTTACAGCAGACACCACCACCACCATCTACACTTACCTTCAGAAACACCCACACGATCCATGGCTAATAATAATAATAATAATAATAATAATAATAATAATAATAATAATAATAATAATAATAATAATATTCCGAAACCTGAACAAAAATACTAAAACATATATTAATTTTTACGTAATATAATTGAAAATGTAAGATAATGGCCCAAAGTTTTTCAAATATAACCAAGCCTTTGATTATTTATTTACTTATTTATTGATTAATTTATTGTATTATAATGTTAGTCCTGAATTGTGTGATAATGTAGGTGTTTGGTAAAGTTAGACTACAAGAATTGACTATAGAAAGGGAGTAGGCAGGGAGGGGTGATGTGGAGGAGGAGGGGAGGGGAGGGGTTATATACAGTATGCGTTCTATATAATATGTGTTTGTATAATATGTGTTCTATATAATATTAGAAGACAAATGTGTTGTGTGTCCTAATATGTGTCTTATGGGTGATATTACTACAGTGTTCATGTGTGTCGCGTGATATGGCAGTGCACTCGAGGCCATTGTTTTGTTTGGAAGTTACCTGTAATCACCGAAGAACGAGAGGGGTGTCGTGTTGTGAGGGCAAACAAGTGTAAACAGAGTGTAAACAGGGGAGTAGTGTCATGTGAGGGTAAACAGAAGAGTGTTGTCGTGTTGTGAGGGCAAACAAGTGTAAACAGAGTGTAAACAGGGGAGTAGTGTCATGTTGTGAGGGTAAACAGAAGAGTGTTGCCGTGTTGTGAGGGCAAACAAGTGTAAACAGAGTGTAAACAGAGGAGTAGTGTCATGTGAGGGTAAACAGAAATGTTGTCGTGTGGGTGTAAACAGAGAAGAGTGTTGTCGTTGTGAGAGTAAACAGAGTGTATGCAGGAAGAGTGTTTTCATGTTGAGTGTAAACATTGTAAACAGAGAAGAGTGTTAAAGATAGACGTGCAGTACTGGTGGAGGGGGAGTGAGAGGGGTGGGGGGAGGGGGATGGAATGGGTTGGAGGAGAGGGGAGGGATGGGGTGATGGAGGGGCGTCTGTGAAGCACCTGTGAGACAATACCGCCGGAGGAGAAGGTAAATTAGCTGGCGAGCAGGCGTGGGTAGTGAGGGGAGAGTGGGGGGCAGAGGAACTAGTTCTTGGCTGGTTTTGACTTCCAGGTAAGGTTGGTCTGTTATCTTCTCTTCCTCTCTTCTTCCTTCTTCCTCTTCTCCTCCTTCTTCCCTCTTCCTCCCTCCTTCCTACTCCTCCTCCACTACCTGTCTACACCGCCCTCCCGGACTAGTTCTTACTCCTACACACACCCCACACCCCACTCCTACACACTCACTCACACCCACACACACCACACCCACACACTCACACCTCCCACACACACACACACACCCCCCCCACACACACACACACACACTACGGTAACTTTCACCCAGTGCCTCATAAATACTGGGTGAGGGGTGACAGTGTGGCGGCTTCAGTTGACCTCTACCTCCCTCCACCACACCCCTCCTCCCACCCCCTCCATCCCCCATGCCACTCACCCCCACCACCGCCCACAGTTGTCTAGGTCGGGCGTACAGACAGCAGCAACAGCAGCCAGACAAGACATATTGAACAGATATCTGGAACAGCTTGTATCATCTCCCGTGTGTGTGTGTAATAATAATAATAATAATAATTAACGGTTTATTGAAAAAATTCTGCAGCCCGAAGGCTGAAAATATACATTGGACATAAATGACTTATTACATACATTGGTGGTTTAACAAAAGTCTTCATTAAAGAAAGGTAAAGGAACATACAGTGAACATACAGATTATTGTAGGTGTTGAACAGCAAACTCGTAGTGTAGTAACTCCCTCCCAGATGGTGTTAGGAGGAACTCACGTGGTGTAGTAGTTCCCTCA
Source organism: Homarus americanus (assembly GCF_018991925.1). NCBI lineage: Eukaryota > Metazoa > Arthropoda > Malacostraca > Decapoda > Nephropidae > Homarus > Homarus americanus. The sequence continues at coordinate 975,749 of NW_024737068.1, forward strand.
GATGGTGTTATGAGGGACCTGGCGTGGTGTAGTAATTCCCTCGCAGATGGTGTTATGAGGGCCTCACGTGGTGTAGTAATTCCCTCACAGATGGTGTTATGAGGAGCCCGACGTGGTGTAGAAATTCCCTCACAGATGGTGTTATGAGGGGCATCACGTGGTGTAGTAATTCCCTCACAGATGGTGTTATGAGGGGCCTGACGTGGTGTAGTAATTCCCTCACAGATGGTGTTATGAGGGACCTCACGTGGTGTAGTAGTTCCTCAGATGGTGTTATGAGGGACCTGGCGTGGTGTAGTAATTCCCTCGCAGATGGTGTTATGATGGGCCTCACGTGGTGTAGTAATTACCTCACAGATGGTGTTATGAGGGGCATCACGTGGTGTAGTAATTACCTCACAGATGGTGTTATGAGGGGCATCACATGGTGTAGTAACTCCCTCACAGATGGTGTTATGAGGGGCATCACGTGGTGTAGTAATTACCTCACAGATGGTGTTATGAGGGACCTCACGTGGTGTAGTAATTACCTCACAGATGGTGTTATGAGGGGCCTCACGTGGTGTAGTAATTCCCTCGCAGATGGTGTTATGAGGGGCCTCACGTGGTGTAGTAATTACCTCACAAATGGTGTTATGAGGGGCCTCACGTGGTGTACTAATTACCTCAGATGGTGTTATGAGGGACCTCACGTGGTGTAGTAGTTCCCTCGAATGGTGTTATGAGGGACCTCACGTGGTGTAGTAATTCCCTCAGATGGTATTTATGAGGGACCTGGCGTCAGTGTAGTAATTCCCTCGCAGATGATGGTGTTATGAGGGGCTTTCCACGTGGTGTGATAATTACCTCACAGATTGGTGTTATGAGGACCTCACGTGGTGCGTGATTCCCTCAGATGGTGTTATGAGGACCTCGTGAAGATGTAGTAATTACCTCACAGATGGTGTTATGAAGAGGGACCTCACGTGGTGTAGTAGTTCCCTCAGATGGTGTTATGAGGGGCCTCACGTGGTGTAGTAATTACCTCACAGATGGTGTTATGAGGGGCATCACGTGGTGTAGTAATTCCCTCAGATGGTGTTATAGGGGCCTCTCACGTGGTGTAATGGTACTCACAGATGAAATTGACCCTGAGGACACTCACGTGAATTGTAGTAGTTCCCTTAGATGGTGTTATGAAGGACCTGGCATGGTTTAGTAATTCCCTCGCAGATGGTGTTATGAGGGACCTCACGTGGTGTAGTAATTACCTCACAGATGGTGTTATGAGGGGCCTCAAGTGGTGTAGTAATTACCTCACAGATGGTGTTATGAGGGACCTCACGTGGTGTAGTAATTACCTCACAGATGGTGTTATGAGGGGCCTCACGTGGTGTAGTAACTCCCTCACAGATGGTGTTATGAGGGGCCTCACGTGGTGTAGCAATTCCCTCACAGATGGTGTTATGAGGGACTTGACGTGGTGTAGTAATTCCCTCACAGATGGTGTTATGAGGGACTTGACGTGGTGTAGTAATTCCCCCACATATAGCGTTATGAGGGACATGTGGTGTAGTAATTCCCTCACAGATGGTGTTATGAGGGACCTGACGTGGTGTAGTAATTCCCTCACAGATGGTGTTATATGAGTGAGGTGTGGTCTTAGGCCTTCCTATCGTAGACGGATTAACACATCGCTGGTTGTTGTTGGGTCTCACGGGCCGTTATCACTGGGTACCTGGGACCTCACTGTGTGAAGGTTAACTTGGGTGTGTGTGTGTGTGTGTGTGTGTGTGTGTGTGTGTGTGTGTGTGTGTGTGTGTGTGTGTGTGTGTGTGTGTGTGTGTGTGTGTGTGTGTGTGTGTGTGTGGTGTGGACAAAGACAGACAGACAGACCCCACTTCCTTAATATAATTAGAAGCACACACATGCACAATATCTTTCTCTCTCTCTCTCTCTCTCTCTCTCTCTCTCTCTTTCTCTTTGATGTAGTTCCTTTGTTCTTGTTCATCATCATCATCTTCCTCCTCCACTTCTTCCTTCTACTCCTCTTCTTCTCTTTCTTCTCCTCCTCCTCTCTATCTTCCTCTCACCTCCCTTTCCTTTTCTTCCTTTCCCCCTCTCTCTCCCCCCCCTCCCCCTCCCTCCCTCCCCTCTCTCTCCCCCTCCCCCCTCAGAACCAAAACAATAGGCCACAGTGTCGTAATAATTATTGTGTTGGACAAATTATCATCATCCGTATTATTCTCAAGATTATAATTAGACATATAATTAAGGTCAGTCTATTATAAGGCAGACATAAACATCCGAGCATTAAACAGGTGATTATTTCGGTATATAATTAGGTAAACGTCTAATTATACATAGACGCTAGTGATTATCAGCGTGTATAATTATTACGGATGGTTATGTATGATTGTGACGTGTGTGTGTATAAGGATTTAAATTACTCTGTTAGGGGTAGAATTGAGAGAGAGAGAGAGAGAGAGAGAGAGAGAGAGAGAGAGAGAGAGAGAGAGAGAGAGAGAGAGAGAGGACTGGCTTTATTGTTACCAACCATCTCCTCACCCACCCACCCACCCACCCACCCACACACCCAGTTAAGTGAAAGTGGTTTGGGTGCCTGGAGGAGGAGGAGGGGGTGGCGGGGTGTAGTGGGGGGGGTTGGAACGTGGTGGTAGTACGAGGAAGTAGGTATAATCTGACTCTCCCCTCCCCACTAAGGGTTATTGTTATTATTATTGTTATTATTATTATTATTTTTGTATATGTTTATTATTTATTTTATTTCGATACTGTTTTACTGTGTGTATTTGATGATGTTGATGAGAAATAATAGTAATAATGACGATAAATAATAATAATGTGTATGTGTGTGTGTGTATTTCTATTTCTGTCTGTCAAACTTTTCAATATTTTTTTGTAGGAGTAGTAAGAAAAAGAGGAGGAGGAGGAGGAGGAGGAAGAAGAGAGGGAGGGTAAGAAGTAAAGGTGGGTGGGAGGAGATGATAAAAAAGAAGACTAAGAACAGAATAATGGAGACGAGAAAGTTTAGTGAAAGTGGAGGAAGCAAAGTGTGGAAGAATGAGCTCTCTCTCTCTCTCTCTCTCTTTTCCTTCCTCCCTTTCTCTTCCTTCCTCCTCTCTCTCTTCCTCCCTGTGTGTGGGCAGGGGGGAGGTCGTGGGGTTAGGCTATCAAACTGGTTCTTCTGTGTTGGAAGCACGTATTGGGGGGGGAGCAGAGACAGTGTTGGGGAGGGGAGACAGTGGTGGGGGGGGATGGTGGGGAGACAGTGGCGAGAGTGGTGGGGGGGATGGTGGGGAGACAGGGTGGGGGACAGGGGAGACAGGGGAATGGTGGGGAGACAGTGGTGGGGGGATGGGGGAGACAGTGGTGGGGGATGTGGGGAGACAGTGGTGATGCTGGGGAGACAGTGTGGGGGGATGTTGGGGAGACAGTGGTGGGGGGTGGTGGGAGACAGTGGTGGGATGTTGGGGAGATGGAGGAGGTGGGACAGGGTGGGGGATGTTGGGGAGACAGTGGGGGATGTTGGGGATGGTGGGGATGTTGGAGACAGTGGTGGGGATGTTGGGGAGATGGGTGGGGGGTTGTTAGGAGACAGTGGTGGGTGGGGGAGGCTGGGGAGATGGTGGAGGGAGTGTTGGGGAGACAGTGTGGGGGGATGCTGGGGGAGATGGGTGAGGAGTGTTGGGGAGACAGTGTGGGGGATGTTGTGAGATGGTGGGTGGTTTGGGGAGACAGTGGTGGGGGGATGTTTGGGGAGATGAGGAGGTTGGGGAGACAGTGGGGGGTGTTTGGGAGATGGTGAGGAGGTTGGGGAGACAGTGGTGGGGGATGTTGGGGGAGATGGTGAGGGTGTGTGGAGACAGTGTGGTGGGGGATGTTGGGGAGATGGTGGGGATGTTGGGGAGATGTGGTGGGGGGTGTTGGGGAGACAGTGGTGGGGGATGTTGGAGATGGGAGGAGTGTAGAGACAGTGGTGGGGATGCTGTTGGGGAGATGGTGAGGAGTTTAGAGACAGTGGTGGGGGATGTTGTGAGATGGTGGAGGAGGTTGGGGAGACAGTGGTGGGGGGATGTTGGAGATGGTGAGGAGGTTGGGGAGACAGTGGTGGGGGATGTTGGGGAGACAGTGGTGGATGTTGGGAGATGGTGAGTGTTGGGAGACAGTGGTGGGGATGTTAGTAGACGAGTATGGGCGGTTAGGGGATAGGGAGAGTAGAGGTCAAACAGGGTCAATCCACTTATTACTCAACCCGTATTTCTGTGTCGAGGTCATGTTGATTTCTGTCACTATTCTGGGTCACGGATGAGAAAAGCGACTTTAGGTCATTGGCGAAGGTAAAGTATATCCAATCAGGTTTAATTATGTTTCATACGGAGCAGGGTCAAACACGTTATACTTCAGGGTCATGTGGGTCAAGACTGGCTTGTTTGGTACCATCTTGAGGTGTGTTAAGAACATAAGAACATAAGAATGGAGGAAACTGCAGCGGGCCTATTGGCCCATACTGGGCAGTCCCGCTTAATTCCAACCCCTATTGCTCATAAATATCCAACCTATGTTTGAAGTTATCCAGCGTATTCGAGTTAATGATGATATTTTGGTAACTTGTTCCATTCATCCACCACTTGTTTCCAAACCAGTTTTACCTATTTCACGCCTAAATCTAAATTTGTCTAATTTATAAACCATTATTACGAGTTCGCTCCGGTTGGATAGTTTGAGTACCTTTGTAATGTCCCCTTGTTTAGCCCCTCCCTGACTTCCACTTATACACCTCTATCAGGTCGCCCTCGCTCTACGTCTCGAGGGAGTGCAAATTAAGAAGCTAACTTGTCTCTATACTCAAGGTTCCTAATGCCCGGGATTAGTTCCTGTCATTCTCTGAATTCTTTCCAATGATTCTATATCCATTCTAATACGGTGACCAGAACTGAACTGCGTAATCCAGGTGTGGCTCACAAGAGCAAGATACAGTTTTAGGATGACCTCGCCAGTCTTGTAATCACACTCTTTGTATGAACCTGGCATTTTATTAGTCGAGTTATTTGTAAAACACATTGTTTACTTGGCTTGTTGTTCCTACTTATCATTAATTCCTAAATCTCTCTCAGTCGGATTTCTATGGCATCGTTGTTCATCTGGTATCTGGTTTCCTGTTTACATCTCTATACTGAGTACTTTCTTTATATCTGTCCACGTTGAATTTCATCTGTCATTTTTCAAACCATTCGAAAATTTGTTTTAGATCTTCCTGTAGTTTTGCTGAGTCCTCGTCAGATTTAATAACACGTCCTATTTTAGTGTCGTCAGCAAATTCCTTATGTTGCTGTCTATGCCGATATTTATGTCGTTTATGTATATAATAAATAATAATGGCCCAAGTACTGAGCCTTGGGGAACTCCACCCAGACGTTGTTCAATGCGATTTAGTGCCGTTAATGCTCACCGCTGTTTCTGTCCTGTAACCACGCCCTAATCCATTTAAGGATGTTACCTTTGATGCCATGAGCTTACCTTCTAATTAGTCTTCGGGGACTTCTGGTCGAAGGCTTTTCAAAGTCGAGATATACCACATCATAATTGTGCCCCTCGTTCCACCGATTCGGTAAAAACTGATGAAAAGAATGTTAATGATTAGTTAGACAAGAACCTCCGCTTAGGAAGCTTGCTGCGGGGAATCATTGATCAATCGGTGCTTCTCCAGGTGATTTCGAATAGAGTTTGAAATGATTGCTTCCAGTAATTGGTTTCATACTATTGATGCAGACTGATTGGGCGGTAGTTAGAGGATAGTGATCTATCCTTCTTGAAAATCGGTATTCCCACTTTATGTAAGGTCATCTGGCTCAGGTTAGGTCAGGTTAAACACGTGTCACTTCAAGGTCATGTGGGTCAGGTTGAAAGGGATATTCTCGATAGTAAATTTGGGGTTAATTAATGCTGTGTAAATTCTTTTGTGTTGTCCAGTGTTTAGTATGAGAGGTTGTTTACATTGGGGTCACCTTCTTCCTTCCTTCCTTCCTTTCCTTCCTTTGTTTCTTCCTTCCTTCCTTCCTTCCTTCCTTCCTTCCTTTGTTTCTTTCTTTCTTTCATTCATTCTATTTTCTCCATACAATCTTTCTTTATTTCTATACTGATAAGTCCGGTATTGAGAGGGTTTACTAACTTTACTGTATCCGTCACTATACCGAAAAATCCGGTATCGGGAGGTGTTTACTGTAACGAAATATGTCTTACGCTGTTGTTTCCTATGGTGGTAACGGCCGGTAACGCGGATAACGCCAGTACGGTTAATGGTTCATCATAACGAGACATAAAGACATTACGAGACATTACGAGACATAACGAGACATTACGAAACATTGAGACATAACGAGACATAAGAGACATTACGAGACATAACGAGACATGAGACATAACGAGACATTACGAGACATTGCGAGACATTACGACATTACGAGACATTACGAAACATTACGAGACATAACGAGACATAACGAGACATTACGAGACATTACGAGACATTACGAGACATTACGAGACATAACGAGACATAACGAGACATTACGAAACATTACGAAACATTACGAGACATAACGAGACATAACGAGACATTACGAGACATTACGAGACATTACGAGATACAAGAGACATTACGAGACATAACGAGACATAACGAGACATAACGAGACATAACGAGACATAACGAGACATTACGAGACATTACGAGACATAACGAGACATTACGAGACATAACGAGACATAACGAGACATAACGAAACATTACGAGACATAACGAGACATTACGAGACATTACGAGACATTACGAGACATTACGAGACATTACGAGACATAACGAGACATTACGAGACATTACGAGACATAACGAGACATTACGAAACATTACGAGACATTACGAGACATGAGACATTACGAGACATAACGAGACATTACGAGACATAACGAGACATTACGAAACATACGAGACATAACGAGACATAACGAGACATTACGAGACATTTATCCGTATATTTCTGTATTGTCTTTGTTGATCTATCTAGGGGAAGGGATGGGGGCGAACTATATATTGTATGTACTACGTGTTGTGTACTGTTGTGTTATGTACTATGGTACTGTACGTTGTGTACTGTACGTGTTGTGTACTGTACGTGTTGTGTACTGTACGTGTTGTGTACTGTATGTTGTGTACTGTACGTGTTGTGTACTGTATGTTGTGTACTGTACGTGTTGTGTACTGTACGTGTTGTGTACTGTACGTGTTGTGTACTGTACGTGTTGTGTACTGTACGTGTTGTGTACTGTACGTGTTGTGTACTGTACTGTTGTGTACTGTACGTGTTGTGTACTGGTACGTGTTGTGTACTGTACGTGTTGTGTACTGTACGTGTTGTGTACTGTACGTGTTGTGTGTACTGTACGTGTTATTTGTACGTGTTGTAATGTACGTTGTGTACTGTACGTGTTGTGTACTGTACGTGTTGTGTAATTGTACGTGTTGTGTACGTGTTGTGGTACTGTACGTGTTGTGTACTGTACGTGTTGTGTATTTTGTAATGTGTTGTACGTGTTAGTACTGTACGTGTTGGTACTGTACGTGTATTGTACGTGTTGGAGAGGAGGATGGGGAGGAGGAGGAGGAGGGAGGAGGTAACTTGGTGGGTAGTGGTGTGGTTGAGTGGTGGTGGGGGGTTAGTGGTAGGAGGGTGATAATGGTGGTGGAAGGAGAGAGAGAGAGAGAGAGAGAGAGAGAGAGAGAGAGAGAGAGAGAGAGAGGGGGGGGGGGGGGGGGGGGGGGGGGGAGGGATGATGTAGCTGTTGAGGGTCGATTTTTGTGATGCGCTCTTAACGTCATGCAGTGTGTATTATTAATGTGTGTTGGTGGTCTCCTCAGTCTCTGCAGGAAGGTAAGGGGGGGGAAGTAGGAGGTTATGGTCCTTAGGCTAATTTAGACTTGACCCCAAAGTTCTATTCAATCTACCTCAAGGCTTAAAATCTACCTCCAGTCTACCTTAACACTCGACCTCCTCCTCAAAAACCCTCCTCCCCCATCACCCTATTCTTACCCCTCCTCCATCCTTCTCTGTTCCTTCTTCTTATATTTCCTCTTTTTGTTGTCTTGTGTCTTCCATCTCTTTGCTTCTCGCCAGTAAGTGCTGTGATCCCATGACTTGACCCTCCTCCCCACCCACCCTACACCCCACCCCTACCCCACCCACCTCCTCCCACCCCACCCCACCCCACCCCACCCCACCCCACCCCCCACCCACCCCACCCCTCTCCTCCCACCCCGCCCTCACCCCCTACACCCCACCCTACACCCCCACCCCCACCCCTACCCCACCCCTCCCCCTCCCCTCCTCCCTCCCCACCCCACCCCACCCCTCCCCTCCCCTCCCCTCCCCACCCCCCCCCTCCCCTCCCTCCCCTCCCCTCCCCACCCCACCCCACCCCCACACCCACCCACCCCGCCCCACCACCCCAGGCCTTGGTGAATATTGATCTTCTTAGCTTGTTCTGAACCTGACACCAATTGGGTTAAGAATTTATGTATATACGCCACCTTCTTTCTTGATCTTCTTGTTCATGTTCTTCTCCGTGTTCTTCTTTCTCCTTTCTTGTTCTTGTTCTTTTTGTTCTTCTTTCATTTTCTTCTTGTTCTTTCTTCTCTCTTGTTCTTCTTGTTCTTCCTTCAGACACCCTATACTCCTGAAGCCTTCCAATTACTGTTTCAGAGGGTCCAGAATTGTTCCCCTCTCTCTCTCTCTCTCTCTCTCTTCTTGTCCCTTTAACAAGTCTTTGAAATATCTTTAAATACTCTGAAACTCTGAAACCCTGGAACCCTGGAACTTTGGAACCCTGGAACCCTGGAACTTTGGAACCCTGGAACCCTGGAACCCTTCTTCTGGCCATAAAGGCGTGAAACCTTGGGGTGGGAGGGAGGTTGGGGATTTACTTTGAAGAATAGGAACCCTCTTTACCATTCTCCGAGGAAGCCTATAGAGCCCACTGGAACCCTCTTTACCATTCTCCGAGGAAGCCTATAGAGCCCACTGGAACCCTCTTTACCATTCTCCGAGGAAGCCTATAGAGCCCACTGGAACCCTCTTTACCATTCTCCGAGAAGCCTATAGAGCCCCTGGAACCCTCTTTACCATTCTCCGGGCCTATGAGCCCACTGGAACCCTCTTTACCATTCTCCGAGGAAGCCTATAGAGCCCACTGGAACCCTCTTTACCATTCTCCGAGGAAGCCTATAGAGCCCACTGGAACCCTCTTTACCATTCTCCGAGGAAGCCTATAGAGCCCACTGGAACCCTCTTTACCATTCTCCGAGGAAGCCTATAGAGCCCACTGGAACCCTCTTTACCATTCTCCGAGGAAGCCTATAGAGCCCACTGGAACCCTCTTTACCATGCTCCGAGAAGCCTATAGAACCCCACTGGAACCCTCTTTACCATTCTCGAGGAAGCCTATAGAGCCCACTGGAACCCTCTTTTACCATTCTCAGGGAAGCCTATAGAGCCCACTGGAACCCACTCTTACCATTCTCCGAGGAAGCCTATAGAGCCCACTGGAACCCTCTTTCATTCTCCGAGGAAGCCTATAGAGCCCACTGGAACCCTCTTTGCCATTCTCCGAGGAAGCCTATAGAGCCACTGGAACCTCTTTACTATTTTCCGGGGAAGCCTATAGAGCCCACTGGAACCCTCTTTACCATTCTCCGAGGAAGCCTATAAGGCCACTGAACCCTCTTTACCATTTTCCGAGAAGCCTATAGAGCCCACTGGAACCCTCTTTACCATTCTCCGAGGAAGCCTATAGAGAGAGCCCACTGGAACCCTCTTTACCATTCTCCGGAGGAAGCCTATAGAGCCCACTGGAACCCTCTTTACCATTCTCCGAGGAAGCCTATAGAGCCCACTGGAACCCTCTTTACCATTCTCCGAGGAAGCCTATAGAGCCCACTGGAACCCTCTTTACCATTTTCCGAGGAAGCCTATAGAGCCCACTGGAACCCTCTTTACCATTCTCCGAGGAAGCCTATAGAGCCCACTGGAACCCTCTTTACCATTCTCCGAGGAAGCCTATAGAGCCCACTGGAACCCTCTTTACCATTTTCCGAGGAAGCCTATAGAGCCCACTGGAACCCTCTTTACCATTCTCCGAGGAAGCCTATAGAGCCCATTGGAACCCTCTTTCTTTACCTTCATCTACAAGGGGTTGGAATCCTCATTAGTTCTTGTGTTGGATGTCCGAAACCTTCCTTCTGATCCCCCCCACCGCGCCCCCTCCACCCCCCTGCCCCCCCTCTCCCTCACCTTCTTCGTCTGGTAAACACCTAACATCAATAGACAGCGGCCAGGTGCTATTTCAGGAAAGGTTTTAGGTTTTCAGTGGATGTGAATGAGAGACACAATATTTATGGGAGGGGGGAGTATTTTTAGACGATTTTGTCCTCCGTAGACGTGTAGGGCAAACTGTAGGACACGCGCACACACAGACACACACACACACACACACACATACACACATACACACACACACACACATACACATACATACATACATACATACATACATACATACATACATACATTACATACACACACACACACACACCACATCGTCTTTTGCTCAGTGTTTACGATCATCCACCTGTTAATTAATTGGATGACTTTTCTTGATAGTTTATTGTGTGTGTGTGTGTGTGTGTGTGTGTAAGTTTCTTTACGCCATTTGCCTCTGTCTACCCAGCAGTAATTGGGGACCTGGATGTCAATCGATTTGGGGTTCGTGTTGCCAGGGGTAATGGTTAGCCAGTGCAGTTGGCGAGTTGTCCGGTCTTCCCGGGTTATGCCTTGACATTGAGCCTTACAGCTCGTTAACTCAGGGTGTGGTTGTGGTGTTGGCGACTGTATAATTTCTACACCTTGAATAAATTTATACAAAAGTGGCCCTAGAGCTGGCCATCCTAAGAGTAGGGGACAGGTTGGGGCATACAGGTGGGGTGTGAGAGGGTATACAGAAGGGGGGGGGAGTAAGGGCACAGCATGAGCAGGAACGTGAGGGGGAGTAGGAGGGGGGAGGGTCGTGCTCAGATCAACCTGCCGGCAGCTTAAGGTTCGTGTGTTGATGGTGGTGAGGCGGCAACCTGACAGAGCACCCCAGGCCGCCCACAGCACACCCACACCAGGTCGCCCACAACACTCCCACACCAGGTCGCCCACAACACTCCCACACCACGACGCCCATAACACTCCCACACCACGACGCCCACAACACTCCCACACCAGGCCGCCCACCACTCCTTATATACTGCTGCCCTCACTATTATAGAGACCTTTACCTCGGCTATGTTAAAGTAGATGGGACGACACACACACACACACACGGATGTTCAAATTGGCCTATCTGATGCACGAACGGGGATGTGGTAGTATTTATTTACGTTCGTCACTTTATGTTAGTCATACCTAATACAAGTCGTTTTCTGTGATAACTCAATTTATTGTTGTCGTTTTAAGAGTATTCTAGCTTGTGGGTGTAAATCTGGTAAAAAAAAAATATTCAAGTATCCTCTTATTTATTATTATTTTTGTTTAGTTTGACAGTTTTTATAGATTATTGGTGTAAAGAGTGTAGTCAATTATTTTCAGTGACGAGTATTTAGTTCCACCAGATGGGAAAGGATGGCGCCACTTGTCATTCAATTATTCTCACAGTTACAAGTATTTAGTTTCAATTTTCACCACCAGATGGGAAAGGATGACGCCACTTGTCATTCAATTATTCTCACAGTTACAAGTATTTAGTTTCAATTTTCACCACCAGATGGGTAAGGATGGCGCCACTTGTCATTCAATTATTCTCACAGTTACAAGTATTTAGTTTCAATTTTCACCACCAAATGGGTAAGGATGGCGCCACTTGTCATTCAATTATTCTCACAGTTACAAGTATTTAGTTTCAATTTTCACCACCAGATGGGTAAGGATGGCGCCACTTGTCATTCAATTATTCTCACAGTTACAAGTATTTAGTTTCAATTTTCACCACCAGATGGGAAAGGATGGCGCCACTTGTCATTCAATTATTCTCACAGTTACAAGTATTTAGTTTCAATTTTCACCACCTAACAGAAGGTAGATATGTTTCACTGTTATAAATCCATAGGTAAAACATTCAGGTTGGTTTATTTTATAGACGAGAGAAATGGTGTTGCATTCTGATCTGTTGCTCAATTGAACAGATGAAAGTATACGTCTATGTACCAGAGTGATCATCTGGAAATAAAGTGTTTTGAGAAGTGGGTAGCTGTATACATGGGAGGAAGAATGGAGGAGAGAGAGAGAGAGTATAATAGAGACAGAATACAAGAAAGATCATGAGAGAGAGAGAGAGAGAGAGAGTATAATAGAGACAGAATACAAGAGAGAGAGAGAGTGAGAGTTATATGCATGATGCTGACTGATGACGTGAACGACGGAGCGCAGTGCACCATAACACACACACACACACACTGAACCCTCTTGGTGATGCCGCCACGCACCACACCAGACGAGATCACATGAATGTTTTACAAATGTTTGCCGCCAGTGACAGACAGACACACGTTCACATGGAAGAAAGTTTAGTATTGTAGAAGTAAACACCAAACTTTTTCTTTTAGAATTATATGAACTTCATTTACGGCACTCGCCACTTGTCATTCAATTATTCTCACAGGGACGAGTATTAAGTTACAATTTCCACCACCCAATAGGAAGGTAGAGGGCGCCACTTGTTATAAATCCAGGGTAAAATATTCAGGTTGGTTTATTTATAGACGAGAGAAATGGTGTTGTATTCTGATCTGTTGTCAATTGAAGTCAGACAGTGGGGGGGGGGGTTAAGGCTGCCTGAGTGCACTAGAGGATTGGTCTGGAAATAGTGTTTGAGAAGTGGGTAGCTGTATACGGGGAGGGAAGGATGCGGAGAGAGAGAGAGTATAATAGAGACAGAATACAAGAAAGATCATGAGAGAGAGAGAGAGAGAGAGAGTATAATAGAGACAGAATACAAGAGAGAGAGAGAGTGAGAGTTATATGCATGATGCTGACTGATGACGTGAACGACGGAGCGCAGTGCACCATAACACACACACACACACACTGAACCCTCTTGGTGATGCCGCCACGCACCACACCAGACGAGATCACATGAATGTTTTACAAATGTTTGCCGCCAGTGACAGACAGACACACGTTCACATGGAAGAAAGTTTAGTATTGTAGAAGTAAACACCAAACTTTTTCTTTTAGAATTATATGAACTTCATTTACGGCACTCGTGTGTGTGTGTGTGTGTGTGTGTGTGTGTGTGTGTGTGTGTGTGTGTAGTGAACCGTGGCAGGTGGGGGCCGTAGAGTGTTGACACGGCATTACTGTAACCTAACCTAACCTTTACCCTAGAAAACTGAATGGTGTTCAATCTTAAGGTGAGAGATTTAACTACAAATGAGACGCAGTATGTGTGAGAGAGGGAGAGAGAGAGAGAGAGGTGGCGGTGAGGTGAGACAGAAGGAGGAAGTGCGCAGTGGGACGTCCTATTCTCCCTCATCCTCCTCCTTCTTCCTCTTCTTCCTTCTCTTCCTCCTCCTCCCCCCATCTTCCTGTACCTCTCCCTCCAGTAGGTGTTGTGTTGTGTACCATAGAAAAAACGATAGTGAGGACGAAGGGTACTCTCTCTCTCTCTCTCTCTCTCTCTCTCTCTCTCACAGTCTACAGTTATTTCATCTGGCTACAGTTACTCTTTTTGTTATGCTTCCACACCATTACTTTGTGTGTGTGTGTGTGTGCGTGCGTGCGTGCGTGCGTGCTTAAGTCTATGAATAGTGATGGAGAAGGTAGGAAGAGAGGGAGGAGGAGGTAGGAAGAGAGGGAGGAGGAGGTAGGAAGAGAGGGAGGAGGAGGTAGGAAGAGAGGGAGGAGTAATAGGCCGCATAAAGATGACCGCCACATCGAGGCTGATAGCCGCAGAGTGTTGGCCGCACTGACACACTTACCGCACACAGCTGACAGCCAGTCCTATACCCACTACTGGGGGGCCTCCAGCTGACACCCCTCCCTCTCCTCCCTCTCTCCTCTCCTCTCACTGTCTGTATCTATAGTTATAGTGTACATTAGGATAGCCTTAAGTACCACACACACACAGCCAGACACACACACACAGCCAGACACACACACACAGCCAGTATACACACACACACAGACACACACACACAGCCACACACACACACACACAGCCAGACACACACACAGCCAGACACACACACACAGCCAGACACACACACAGCCAGACACACACACAGCCAGACACACACACAGCCAGACACACACACAGCCAGACACACACACAGACAACTTACTGCACTAGATTTCATGCTTGCCAGACACAGCTTCCCAGACTGTTAGAGAAAGAGCGTATAAGAACTGTGTGTTTTTAATAATAAAGAAAGTTCCCATTACCAGAGATATATAAACCTAACCAAACCAAACCTACCATTAACCTAACCTAACCAAACCAAACCTACCATTAACCTAACCTAACCAAACCAAACCTACCATTAACCTAACCAAACCAAACCTACCATTAACCTAACCTAACCAAACCAAACCTACCATTAACCTAACCTAACCAAACCAAACCTACCATTAACCTAACCTAACCAAACCTACCATTAACCTAACCTAACCACACAACGCTTTATTTTCGTGGTGTTAGATTGACCCTGTTGTCATTTCGTGGTGGAGGTGAACATTTCTGAGATGACCCGAGTTTCTTTTAATTTACTCGTGGATTAAAACAAATGGCTGGTCTTTCAGTAATAATGGTTAAGAAACTTTGTATAGTATTTAGGGGGGTTTGTTTTGTTTATATAATGTACAACAAACTATTTCACGTTGTTTATATTTTATGGTTTGTTTACTGTTTGTTGAGTGGTGGGGAGGAGTGTTTTTAGTGGTGGATATGCTTCTTAAATCTGACGTAATAAGCTACTCTTTTTTTGGTCTATTATTTACGCTATTATTTTTTATACCTATATATAATCTTATTGTTTTATATTCGACTAATAATAGATGGTTATAAGAAATTTAGTAATTAAGGTTTTATGTAGGTAATATACGTAGGTGTTGTTAGTGACGTACACTCACTACGGCTTCTGGGTCCTGACTGGCCGCCGCTGCCGTCAGTATGCACCAATAACGGTCTTATAGGCTGACGTCATAGGGTGGGGGCGGTGCGAGTGACGCAATATGGAGCCGGGCTTACTGAGGTGGCAGAGGCGGTGCTCCAAAATATCCCAGGATAAACTGACACACACACACACACACACACACTCAAGGCAGCCTCGTGCCGACTCTACATGCTACGACGACTCGGGTCACTTGGGACACCCACGTCAGAGCTGAGGACCATCTACAACGCATTTATTCTCCCCAAATTAACGTATGCGTCACTAGCCTGGTCGTCTTCTCTCAACTCCACCCAACAACGTCAGCTAGAGAAGGTACAGAAAAGGGCCTGCAGAATCATGCTCGGCGCAGACTACTCCGGCTACACCAACGCTCTCTCCACCCTGGAAATGTCCCTCCCTTAGTGACCACCACGCACTAGCAGGGTTTGGCAGTGGACTACTGCACAATCCTGTCATCGCCACCCACTGCCACCGACAGTCCCCCGCCCACCTCGCTCAGTCCGCCACTACAACAAAATTCAGCCCAAAAGAGCCAGCACTGATAGATATAAGAACAGCACCATCCCATCTAATGTTAAAATAATAAACAACTCCTGGTTTATGTACTGTACAGCCCTGTAAATGTATTGAACGTATATCATTATGTCTAAATCACTTGTAAGTTTGTATATTTTCAGCCACCGGCTGCAACTCTATTAATAAACCGTTTATTATTATTATTATTATTATTATTATTATTATTATTATCATTATCATTATTATCATCATCACACTACAGTACGTCTCTCACTGGACCTACTGAAGGGATATTTTTACTTCAGTGTGTTTGTTTTTGTGTTTACTATTTAATAGCCTTTGATTATAATAAAGAAAGCGGGGCTAAGATAATTTGAGATAATGTTTAGTCCCAGGAATGGAATAGTTTTTTCTTTCTCTTTCTTCTTTTTTGTCTGTCTGTTTGTGTCTTTTTTCTTTCCCTCTGTTGAAAACAAAGTTATATGTATTAGTATATAAGCACAGTAGCCGTAACCCGGTACAATGTATGTAGGTCATTAATTAAGAGTGACCTGACACGTGTGGTAGTTCAGTAGTGGGGGAGAGGGCTGGGGTCAAGTAAGGTCAGGGTCAGAACCATTGCTCTCCCTCACTTGGTAATTTTATGTACGTCGTTCAGATTAAAGAATGTTTTTGAATGATAGTTGATTTTTAATCTTTTATTAACATTACCATTGAAACCTCCATATAACGGACTTCTCTATATAACGGATTTACCTCTCCATATAGTCCATTAAATAGAGGTTTTACTTAAGTACATTTAGCATTTTATTTACTCCCAATCTATTGCATGACGCTTATTGTGTAATAATAAAGAATTACTAGATATAACATAACAATACGTGCATAACAGTTTAATGTGTGTTCCTTAAGTTACTATTAAGATCTGTGGCAAATTTTCCTTCTATATATTTTGTCATATTTAGAACTGGAGACCGTTAGGAATGTTATCAGTGAGTGTTGTTATACAGCCTTAATTACCACAGTTAACAGTCTGGTTAAATGAAGTGTCATAATAAAAACGTAATACTATTGTTAACAGCCATATAACGGTTAAAAAGTCTGTTGATTACCACAGTTAACAGTCGGGGTATTATAAACAGTCAGTTCTCAGGAGCATTATAAGCTTGATCACCTCAGTTAACAGTCAAATAACAGTTAAAAAGTGAATGGGGTATTTTAAAATCAGTTCTCAGGGGCATTATAAACTTGATTACTACAGTTAACAGTCAGCTTAGAGTGAGTGGTATTATAGGAGCTTGACCACCACAGCTAACAGTCAAATAACAGTTAAAAAGGTGAATGGTTGTAGATATTGATTGTATGTGTGTTTTGTCGTCAGGGCGCCCGCGTATGGATCCCCGACCAGGAGCAAGTGTGGCGCTGCGCCGAGCTCACCAAGGACTACAAGAATCATCTGGTGGCCGTCATCTATGAGAACTCCCAGGTACTGTATTCTCGCCATCCATACTTCTATTCATCCATCCTTTCATCCATCCATCCGTCCATCTCTCCAGCCATCCATCCAGCCATCCATCCTTCTTTCTTCCAACTCAGCTTCTTCCCTTTTCACTTGAAGAGAGGAATTAAATATCAAGTGTCAGTGGAAATAATTACAGCAGGTGACCTTACAATTTTAAGCTACGGTAATATTAACAGTTCTTAGTTCCTTGACGATATGATGTTCCCAACTTATTTGATGATTGAATAGAAAATACCTGTTTTATTTTGTATATAACCTTTTAAGATTAATGTTTAGGTATTATATAAAAAAGCTAAGAGAGTATGAGGAATTAATGTGAATATTTGACAATGCCAAAATGTGTCATTATGTCAGCGCATTTTAGAGCGGGTCAAGTTTTCTCTTTGGAAGGCTAGTTACAAAAGGTCAAGTATTAGGAGAGGTAAATATTCGCCTTCTTCTGCATATATAACAATATTGGTGTGTTATAAGCTGGAACTAAATACATAGATCTAGAGTGTTGCTTATAAAACGTAGTACAGTATTTTTGGGCGGGTAAGTGTGTGACTCACTGCTTACACAGTATTTTTTAAAGCCCATTTTCATACATTATGTCTCAGGCTACTACCGTAAGTAAAGTTGTCACACTGAGACAAGAGCTGCACTGTAAGTCTTATTTCTCCCTCCTGTACACAGTGTGACCCTAGGTAATGCTCTGCTTGTATGAATGACTAAGCTTTTATACCCCCAGGGAAAGGCACCTCAGAGGATTTTACTAAGGTTTCCCTTTATTTACATTGCTTGCTCCTAACATGTAACAAGTTCATGGTTTGTTTCAACTTGCATTTTCGATGTTGTCTGAATTATGACTTCATCTTTTATGTTCCATTTGAACGCTTTCATGACTAGTAAGATGAAATATTGAGATATAACAGACCTCACACATAAGTGTGTAAGGTGTAGCTAACCTGGTTTTTTACTGTAACACACTTTTTCTCGGCATTTTTTATTTGTGTGAAAATGAAGAAGACCTTTCACCAGAGACCTTTAAAGAAGGGGGCTTCCAGTTTGTCCCAAAACTTCCTGTTATATCACATGTTTGCAGGGGGCTGACCAGTGTTATGATAGAGGCTTTGTTGAGGAAGGAGGTGAAGCCGGCGTGATTGTTTTGTCGGAGTCAACCCAATGATAAGATCTACTTGCATTGTCAGAGCTTGGGGGGGATATTTCCTTTGATTGAAAATACTGTATATAAAACAGACTTATCTGTTGTGTCCTCCTAGGTGTTGGTGTCATTTAGGCCACATAGAAATTGGTTTTTCATTCTCTCTCATTGTTTTCAACTATAAGAGACTGCCTTTTCAAAAACTTTTTTTTTTAAGGGATCTGGTCTCAATAGGAAGAGGTGTAATATGTTCTGGTGTCCAATCCCATCCATTTGCCATCGAGGTGGTAATCTTGAGCAGACCCAGGGATAGTATGCAAGTTCCCCGAATCTAGGATTACATATGGAATGGAGACTTTGGGATCAAATCTCCTGTTTTAGAAGTATGTTGGGTACATGGCTCATATCTTAGAAATACTGTATATTTTGAATTATGAGAATATGAAAGCTTTACTAACTGTATTTAGATTTATTTAATTATTAGTTTTTAAGACTGCTGGAGAGTACAATAGGAACATTGCTTCTTGTTATGTTGGATCATAATGCTTATCATCTTGTACTGGCTTTGATTATTTAAATGATTCTCTTCATCAGTACGGTACTAATAAACTCTTCCGGGTAACTCTAACTTTTCCGTAATAATCTGTTTCTTCTCATTGGTTGTTACCAGTAACTAGGGCTTTAGACATCTTTTACCCCTTAAGGTGGTATTGACCAGTTCTTCTTCCACCTACACCTGTACATGCCGTGTGGCTCTGCTTGAACAGCTCTACTCTTGCACTCTGCTGTTGGTCTCACCCAGGGGTTCAATGTAGATCAGGCTCTTGAGGATCTTATTGCACCACGGCATGGTTAAGTTGGTTACGTGATAATATATGGCGACGATGTTTGTCTTTATTTCTATCATCACTGTTGTATATTTGGTGTGTTTATTGTAAGTACAGTCGTGGTTTGTTATGGGTACAGTTCTGACAAAATCTATTGTTATGTCTGCCTTTTTATTGTTTATTACTAGTTTTGGGGTAAAGGGAGAAGAACCTGCATCTTGGTATGTGAGAATCTGTATACATGCATGTACATTTAGTCAAACATCAAGCAAGTGTGAGATACATGTTACAGGTACAGTCCTACAAAATGAAAGCATATTAAACAATGATATTCAGGGTATACAGAAATTAGTGTATGGGATCACTTCTTATTGCACAAAAATTAGTTACACATAAGTGATTCTTTTTTTTTAATACTGAACACGTGGAAAAGAGGTCCTGTGAAAGTGAATGTCTGTTAAATTATCTATACTGTGCTTAATATTTTCACATGTATGATTTAAACATTTCCAGTTCATTAATATAAAAGGTGTGCGGAATAATAATGATAATCCTTATTAGCCAAAAAGTTAAAAAAAAATTCTCTCATACATACAGGACCTTGCTTACTACTCCTGCAATTGAAGAGTGCCTTTGGGTCATTACTGTACATTGATTATTGCTCAGTTGTTGTGGAATTATACAACCCAATATATATAAAGATATTTAGAAACATTAATCTGCACTTTTTACTTATTAGTTTTTTGGTCATCATAAACGTAGTGTACTGCTTATACTGATAAAGTAAATTAATATTTCAGTAAAAGAATTTTTATCAGAAATGTCCCAGGGAATGTAACCCCTACTTATATTCAATACACTGTGCTTGCTTCAATGTCACATTTTCATTAATGCATGTCCAACATACAGCGGCATTATACCTGTATACTATATTAGATGGTCAGCAGGAGCATGAATGCTGGTTGGTACAATGAGGTCAGAGCTTGGGTGTCTTTTCCCAAAAATTTCTGGGCTTGCATTCTTCCTCTTCTCCTCTTGGCCTTGAGAACTAAACTTGGACAGTGTTAGCCATCTGTAGATCATCTGCCCACCGTCTGTCTGATACTAATATTTTTGTCTTAGCCTTGAGATTCTTATGATGATGATAAATGACTTTTAAAAACCACATATTTGTACAGGATCTCCTTGATGTCTTTGTTGGAGTAAGTTCATCGTGTCCCTTATTTACATACAGTGATGAAATAATAAAATGTACAGTAGAGGGTATATGATGCATGGGTTTGTTTTATTCAGGTATCTTGTGGAAGTCATATTGTGTAGATTTTTATTTTTATTTATTTTTTTGGCCATTTCGAATGTCACTAGGACCTGTAATGTGCTGATGTAGTGTTGTGAAATATGATAAAAATAGTACACTATACTACAGTATGAAATCTTTTATGAAATCTGATCAAAAACTTATGTAATCTGATCAAAGGTATTATAAAATTTGATCAAAGGTACTGTATATTATGAAATCTGATGGAAAAGTCTTATGAAATCTGATCAAAAGACTCATGAAATCTGGCATGTGGAAGCTCAGGTTAAAGTAAACTATATTATGTCTCATAGTTAATAATAATCGTCCGCTCCAGACTGATGACATCAAGGTTAAGAGTGATGAGCATCTCCCACCTCTAAGGAACCCTGATATTCTCATAGGCGAAAATGACCTCACCTCGCTCTCTTACCTCCACGAGCCTGCTGTCCTCTACAACCTACAAGTGCGTTTCTGCAACCACAATGCCATCTACACGTACTGCGGTGAGTTGTGGTGGTTTTGTTGTCTATAGGTTCGGGAAGGTTAGGTTAGATCAGGTTAGGTTGAGTTTAATGTGAAGTTGAATGACATTTTTGCAGTTCTCAGCTGAATAACCTAACCTGACCTAACTTATAATTATCATGCTATATTTTATTTGGTGTTTAGTGAAATATCATTTTTTTCTTATGATGATCTTTAGGTAACCGTAAATTTCAGTTCCAAAGTGGCTCTGGTTCCAAGCATTTCGGGATTTTGATGTACAACCTGTAGAAATATGTTGTCTATGTTGCACTGCCAAGAAGATCTGTTAGATGGCTGTACAGTAATGTATTCTCGTCTACAGGAATCGTTCTTGTGGCTATCAATCCCTATGAGGAACTCCCTATCTATGGCCCGGACACTATCTCAGCTTATCGAGGCCACTCCATGGGTGACCTCGATCCTCACATCTTTGCTGTTGCAGAAGAAGCGTTCACACAAATGGAGAGGTAACTTTATTATTATTATTATTAACCATTTATGTGATTATTAGTTGCAAGTAAGTTGTTTATACAGTACTGTATAGGTTTTTTGTTCTTTGAGATGTATAACAATTAGGTGTACGTATTTAAGCTACAGAATGGTGGTTACAGTGAAGATTGACTTGCATTATGTATACTGTATTATCATATTGCAGTACTGTATAATTATCAGGTATTCAACAGTAAAATAGATTACTGTACATTGATTCTGATACATGATTGGTTATTTTCTGTGTCTGTTGTTCATGTATGTACAGGAGTTATTTCCCTGCCTAACTTAAGATGAAACGATCGTAACCTAACCTAACTTACGATGAAATTACCAGAATTTAACATAATCTAACCTAACCTAACATGAAATTAACCTAAGAATTCAATTGAAATTATCACCTTTTGAAACTGGTAACTCCTCTTTCTCTCTCCAGGGAAAACAAAGACCAAAGCATCATCGTGTCAGGAGAGTCGGGCGCTGGCAAGACAGTGTCGGCCAAGTACGCCATGAGGTACTTTGCCAGCGTGGGCGGCTCAGACTCGGAGACACAGATCGAGAAAAAGATCCTGGCGTCGAATCCTATAATGGAGGTGAGGTGACTGATGTTGTCCTGGTGGCGTAGAGTCAGTCAGAGGGAGTGTTGGGTTATGTTGAGTTATAAGGTGGTACTGTAGGTGAGTGTGAAGTGTGTCCTGGTGAGAGTAATGTATGATGTGTGACTGTATTGATAAATGACTGTAATATAATCTTTAGTTTAGAAATTATGGTAACTCTCTGAATGCAATGGTATGTCAGTATGATGGTTTAAAATGCTTAGGATAATGGTTTAGTTGATTCTGGATGATAGTTTAACCCTTTGAGGATGATAGTTAAAAAGGATGACAGGAGGGTAGTTGAGAATCATATTTTAATAGATCGGTATCATTAAAAACAAGGGCTTTCTTCTAATCACATTCTGTCTTCTTCAGGCAATTGGTAACGCAAAGACGACGAGGAATGACAACAGTTCGCGTTTTGGAAAATATATAGAGCTGGATTTCACACGTAAATATAGCATAATGGGCGCCAACATGAGAACATACCTCTTGGAAAAATCCCGTGTTGTCTTTCAGGTGAGATGTGTAGGAGAATTTTGCTGCCCCCTCCTCTAGTCTATTTTTTTCTCTCTCTAGTCTCTCTCTTTCTCTCTCTAGTCTTTCTCTCTTTTCTTACGATTCACAGGAGATTTCATGTACATTATAAGCAGAATATTTGCATCAATCCAAAGACCGAAACATTGCAGTAAATTAATTTTGTTTATTACGACCAATTTATTCAAGAAGTGATCACTAATCGAACATGTGTTTTATAAGTAACTTTTACATGAACTATTAGTCAACTGAACACCTGTCTTATACCTCACTTGTGTTTTTCTTTTTAAGGCTCCAGAGGAGAGAAATTACCACATATTTTACCAGTTGTGTTCTGCATCATCAGACGAAAAGCTGAAGCATCTGAAATTAGGTGAGTGATCTGCCGGTGGGGGTCTGTTGTTAATGGTAATATTTCAGAAGCAGAAAAGTGGTGTTTGAAGACATACCAGTCGGTCATTACAGTACTTGGGGAAACTTTGGTCTGAATGAAAAACCAAATGAAGTGAGGATGGGAGGAAGTAGTTGGTATGTAATACAAGTGAATAATGTTTGAGGTTATAAGATTTAAGGTGATTATGAATATATTATCCCTCATGAATACCTGTTGGCTCCTCCAGTGACCCTTGTACACTCGCCTCCAGAAAGTATCATTACGATTTTGTGTGAGACAATTATGACACAACGGACGAAGGATTTTGACAACCTTACCGAGACAACAGGAGTCATGGTGTTCACTGTGAAAGTCATGGGACCCCTCTGTAATGATAGTTTCTGGAGTGAGTGTACATGTATGTGGCATAGTGCACATCAGGTTAAACATTATGTGGACCTGGCACGTCCTCTGATGGTCAAGATGAAGGCGACAGCTTCTCTCTCCTGAAGTGAACAAACTCTTGGGTACTTAAGGTTCTGTGATACATTTACCCTTTTATCAGTCCATTAAGAGGTGTTGAAAAGAAAGGTTATCATAGTTTGCAGTACTTTCCTTCCTTTCAAGTCATGTATTAACAAAAACATTTGCATTGTCGGTATCAAATTGAACTGTTGCCATCGTTGTTTGTTCTTTATTATATTTTGAATTATGTTTTAGGTTTATGATTACTGTATAAAAGCTCAGATTAATTCATTCAGTGACATTCAGGAAGGTTAATGAAGATGTTAAATTGAAGTTGATAAGCTAAATCCTTCAGTACAATACAGAATTATTATTTAGCTGTGGGAAAATACTTTTATTGGAATGTTATCAGTTGAATTAATTGACCAATGATTATATTTTATGTACAGTTATATAGTAATAAGTGTTGTTAGCTTTAATTGTGGTGGGAGGTGAAATATGGCTGAAAAAGACAGGTACAGTAAGTAAACATTTCTATCTGTATGGTTTTTCTTACTTATTTTTTTCATATTTATTGTTTTACAGCAGACGTTGAGTTTAGTGAACCTTTTTAATGATACTTATTGTATGGTTTAAGTTGGTTACAAGACTTATACCCTCTCCTGTAGGCTCTCCGGAAAGTTTTCACTACATGAACCAAGGACTGCGAGAGGCTCCCAAACGGTCATCCAAGACCCGCCAGGGTGTGGTTCAGTGAGCGCTGAGTGTGTGGTGATGCTGCCAGACCATGATGCTTTGCTTAATTAGCATGTTTATTTGCTGTGTCACTCGCTAGAATCTTATTAGCGTTTGTCGTATTTACTATATTTTTGGCCTCCTGATATCTATTATCCGATGCGTATGTAATAATTATGAAAGAGCCGCTGCAAATATTTGGGTACTGTATTCCTCTTCTTGTAATTACTGAACATCTTTATGACTTACACGTACTACATATTAGAGTATTGCTTCCTTAGCTTGAGAAACCATAATGTATATTGTATGTTTATCCTAAACTCCACCACAGAAATGCAGAATCATGATTAAATGTACTGAGTGTGAGAAGAGGTGATGTTGATGAAGGCTTGTAAGTCGTAGGAGAGAAGTTGAGACCTGGGATTGGACAGTGAGATGTTGATGTCTTGCTTGGTGACTAATCTCCTTATACTGAGGCTTTACACTTGATGGGACTCTCTTACCCACGAGTTGGTAATTTCTTAGATAGTTTGTCGTATTTGCAAGAAGGTTACAAGTGGACGATACTGAGATTTTGAGAGTTGTAAGTGGTTGTAAATGAACTGAAGGTATTTTGTTTTGGATTGTATCATTATGTGAGGGAAGTGACTGTGTTGCTAAAAATGATTAATAGTGATGGAGTATTAGTAAATGTTCTACAAAAGGAACATAGAAGAATAGATTAATTGAATGTAGAAATGGAAATTATATGTCAGTGTTTGGATGAAATTTAAGATAGTTGTTAGTCTGAAGTAGAGAGTTTTGTTAAGGACAGTGTTGTGGTTTGAGATCGTTGACACTCACTGGATGTCTAGAGAATGACCAGGAGTGCCTGTATCTGCAGAGGTCACTAAGTTTTGAATTTCAGTTTTAAGAGCTGTTAAGATTTTGCTTGGTCTGGCCGGGGTTGGTTGCTGTGTCCTGTTACAGATCCAGACACACAAACTTCTTGTCTTATCATCGTCAGGGAAATATTTAGTAGGAGTTGATTGTACTACAACATATATTTGGGTAACATTACTGTTTAATGATGTTATTTATAATGAATTTAGATTATAGGTATACAATTGTGTGTGTGCAGTATATGCACCTCTAGAATGACCTGCTTGTACAGTGTTGGCAATATTGAATAGCTTTGAGAGCTTTGCTTTGTAAACTTTAAAAATATTTGAGAATGGGAGATTGAGTACTTTACACCTCTTGAGAATAATCAGTCTTTCATAACTAATAAATCTAATTATATTTTGTTCAGAGTTAAATAAGAAACTATATCTTCTAATGAACACTGGACAAAGAGATATTTTCTAAGGAATTGTATTTACAGTCATAGATTAGTGATTGAATTATGCAATTGTGACTGTTTCTGATATTTTCAGTATAGTTATTTTAAGCAAGGAGAGTACAGTACAACCTTGAGAATCTCGAACTAAAACATCTGGCACCTTCAGTTATATCCAAAATATAATCATGAAAATCTTTGAAATTTAGAATTTGTGTTTGTAGCACTCACAGTGAAAAGTCTGTTGATTATGATAAAGTAGCAGTGCATACAGAGAAAGTCAAACAGTTTCATGAGGTCTTGAAAGTTAGTGTTGAGTTTGTTTAATCTTAAGGCTGGTTGGAAAGGTTTAAACATAGGCATGAGAAGAGTGATGTTGTATGGTAGTGAAAAATGGGTGGTTAAAGGGGATGGCATACAGTCCACAGGCATGAGTGAGCTGAAATGTCAATGTTGAGATGGATGTACACTTGTACAGTGTGTTACCGAGAGTGAGCAACCCTGTTCAGAGCCAAGAGGGTAGTTGAGTATTGAGAGTGCGGTATTAGTAAAGTTTTACCTAGAGGTAGGCTGAGATGGTTTGGGCATGTACAGAGAATGGAGGAGACCAGTGCTTGAGGTGCTTGAGTCTAAATGCCGATGGGAGGAGAGCCAGGGGTAAGCCAAGAATGACATGGGGAGAGATTGTAAGAAATAAGATCTGAGTTAAAACCTGACAAGAAAGGCTACAAGAGACTGGGCAGCATGAAAAGCTAACATCAGGTACCCGGTAATCACAGATAACCCACGCAAGCATGGAAATTTACCGTAAATCGTTGATGGTGGTGGTGATGATGATGATGATGATGATATTTAAAAACCAGCGGTGAATAAATATCTCCTAATATTGAGGCGCCAGTAAAGTGAGCAACTGGTTTTGCTTGGTTAGATCTGTAAGAGGTTAGCATAACATGTTTCCAGTGGAGATGCATTCATGGCAACACTGTTTCTTACCTATGAGCAGTATATGAGGGTGTCATTGAGTACCGGTAATAGCACTATTAATGGTACTGTACTGTACTCATAATATATGTCTTTAATCAATTCATAAATAAAGAATAATTTATAATGATAATTGTCTTTAGAAAATAATTAAAGTTACAGTTATTCTCTAGTTTACATGTTCACAAAACACAATTCATCCTTTATGCTATTCACCAAGTAGAGAAAACCTTTCACAAATTATGGTACATTTCCAGTTTAACATGATAGATAGACCAACATGTTCTGGACAGTTGCTTTAGTGTCCCTATCACAGCACTCGCTTCTGACCTGACAGCCATTTGCCTCGCACTTACCTTGTATTAATTCGCTAAACTTTGCTGGTTAATTTTTGTTTGTTTTTTCATGATTTGCCAGTGGCACCCCGTACAGTTGTGAGTGTAAAGTGAGAATGAAGTGACTGATGTGCCTTTAAGTGATATTTACATGTAGTAACTCATAAGGTAAACAAATTATACAAGGATACTTAAATGAAATATAAAACAGTGATAATGAGTGTTTTATTATGAGCTGTGAGGTTTTTAGATTTTGGGTTTTTATTATAGTAAAATATTCTCTAGAACAATGAGCATTATAACAAAAAAGTGTAGATATTTAATGTTTAATCTGAAATCCAGAAAGTTTCAGTCTCGAGCATTACATATTCTTGAGGTTTTACAGTACAATATTTTGAATCTAAGACTTTGAATTCTCAGAAGTGTTCCTGTTCTGCTGGTGGTGTTGTGTGCTTGGTGGAAGGCATAACTAACTTGGTTAATGACTGGCTTACTCTGCTGGTCAGGTGGTGCACTCTGCTCTTATTCTTCGCTTATATTTTCCAACCATTGGCTTCATGATAATCTCAACTAATTGTTGTCAGTTATCAATTCATTCTGATACAAATTTATTTCCTTCTCCTTACTGTTTACTTAACTACTATCTTAATCATAAATTAAAATTCATAATAATTACTTAATATAATATGGGATATAATTAATTACAGCAGACTTTAACTAATGTTGTCTTGTGCTCTTGTCTTATTGGGAGAAATTGTCTTTCCTTGAGCTTTGCTTCCATTAAACTGTTTCTTCATAAAATGGTAAGTGTAACCATGCAAGTTGCACTGTTGCAGAATATCTTTTCGTCAATAATTATTAAACGTCTTCCTCAGGACATCAAGACAATTTTCACTACCTCAAACAAGGCCGAAGCCCTCACATCGAGGGTGTGGACGACGCTGCGGACTTTCAAGAGACGTGTCGGGCGTTTTCACTTTTAGGAATGAATGAGGCAACACAAGAGCAAATGTTCACAATTCTTGCTGGAATATTACACTTGGGAAACGTCACATTCGAGGAGGACAGCGGCGATTCTTCTACTATTGATGTATGTTGTAAGAGAGTGTGTTAGTGTTTCTCTCGGATTTGAATTCTACACCCGAGCCTGTAATGTATATACTAGCCTAGGCTTAGGTTATTGAACTGTTAATAGGTCAAGACATCCAAACACTGAAAATATCTGAAACCCGAGATTCAGTCAACCTTAAGGATTTTAGACAAAAGCTCCACGACCTGTAATTTAACATTTACATTATATGTACAGAGGTAAAAATTCTTATGTATTACCGGAACTTTTCATTAGTCTTAGGAGTTCCCTTAAAAAAAAAAAACTTACTCATATCTTCATTAATACTAAGATATGTTTTATCGTCACTGCAGAAAAAAGATAAGTCACTTCACATAGCAGCAGAACTACTAGGTATCCAGTTAGAAGATATACAGAAGTGGCTCTGTCACCGTAAAATTGTCAGTGGGAGGGAAGTCTTCACGAAGCCCATGACGTTCACAGAGGTTTGTATTAAATGTCTTGTTTTGGTGAATTAGTTATATCTGTGCATAAATTTAGCCAGATTTTAAGACTTTACTAATACATTACTGTTATATACAGTACTGATTTGATTATACATTTTCTAAACATTCATACGCCTTTTTTTCTACGTGAATGAGTTACTCTCCTGCATCACGCAAAGTAAGAGGTTAATGTTCCTGATGAATCTTGGGTATGTTCCAGGCAACGTTTTCAAGAGATGCTTTGGCTAAACACATCTACGCAAAGTTGTTTGATTGGATTGTGATGCAGATCAATAAATGCTTTGCTGCTACAGAAAAACCATTCAGGTAAGATTAATCCTGTATTAAAAAAAAGATTTGTTTTACCCCTTTTTTTTCTATTTTTTGTGATATAAGTGGGATTTTATTTAGTGCACTGTACGTCAGAGTGGAACAAATTTAAAAGAATTTAAGTGATGTAATCCAAGATGTGTCTTGGAGGTGTCACTAGAAATAGCTTACTGTGATGTAGTTATGGCGTGTTTAGATATGCATGTAGAGAGAAAGAAATTCCCAGATACCACTTTAAATAATACCTTGAATAATTAAGTCCTATGTAGATGATGTTACGTAAGTCTTTCTGTTTTATACAGTAATTGGCTGAGCATCTATGTTGGTCCATCTGCCTGCTGGGTGTGTATTGATTGCTACTACAACATAAGACGTACTGTTGTTAAATTTAGTATGTGTGAGGTGATGGTCCCTCCTGGGTACAGTACTTCTAAGAGGAGCTAAAAGTATATCACACACCTGCCGGAGTTGATCAATCGTCACAGTGGAGGATGTTTTGCGTGGAGCGTGGATCAGGGGTAGTGGAGGATGGTAGCTAGTAGATGTGTGAGCACCGTCCCAAGATCTATGAACGTGAAGGGATGTAATCGGAGTGACGAGAGAGTGACTGAAGGGGTTGGGATTGATAATAAAAGGAGAGCCTAAAAGTAATTTAGTCTGTGTGATAAGTGTAAACTAGATTTTAAATGAACTCTTACTGGATGTAGTTAGTCATACATGAGGAGATCGGACATTAGAAGTACCCCCTGTATTTGAACACTTTGTATACAGTACTCTACTATAACATGTAATTGTAATGTGAAGTTTTTATGTTTCAGATTTATTGGAGTTCTCGACATCTACGGGTTTGAGACATTTGAGATCAATAGTTTTGAGCAATTTTGTATTAATTATGCAAATGAAAAACTTCAGCAGCAGTTCAATCAGGTGAGCTATACAGTTTATTTGAATTATTTTAACCTTGAAAATAAGGTCTTTGGTGAGATCTTCCATTATGCCTGGATGACTGTTGAGCCCATTGTTTATATAGAGTAGAAATTATATAGTAAAGCAATAACCTCATAAAGAGACTGATTTTCCCTCGAAAGATATGTTACTTTTTCTCATGACCACCGGGGCTTTTAGGCAGTGACCCCTCGTTTAACGAAGCCCTAACGAAATTTCGGTTAACGAACTGCCTTCCATAAGGATCTTCAATTCGGTTAACGAACAAAAATTCGGTTACAATTTCTTCAAGGCCGACCTCAACATGTTTTCGCTTGCACTGGCGGGCAACCAAGCTTTAGTATCAGTCCGCCAATACATTAATCAGTTCTAGGGCTTAAATTCCTTACTATTTTAGTAAATATCAAGAAGTTTATACTATTCAATAATTTTAAAAGTTTAATATTCAATTTTTTAGTCATTTTAACAATTATTGAACATAATTGAAGGTAAAGTGACTAGTTTAATGCGCGGCATCCAGCCTCTTAACACAGCAAACAGGCGTTAGTCTCTCTCTGTTTTCACTGGAGGTAACATCTTGCTTGAGACTCTCTTCAACTAAACGCTTTTTTCTGTGTTTCCAAAGCAAATTATTGGTCATTTTGAAATATATTTTACATATTGACAATATATAATGCAGTACAGTGTTGATTTAAAGAAAATAATCTTGAAATACACCAAGAGAACTAAAATTTTATGGGTGAAATGGTGCCATGGGGTGACTTCTCTTCCACCCCAATGCCTTCTCTTCTTCCTTCTCCTCCACCCCATTGTAATTCCCATCATCATCATCATCATCCAGGGGCCTTCTACATACACACCTCAAAGTAAGTGAACTTTTCTACCATTTTGTTGAATTTAGGAAATTTTAGGTGAGCTGGAACCAAAAACCCATTGAAACAATGGTTTTGGTTATGAACTTTTGGTTGACGACCTTCTGGAGCGGATTGAGTTAGATTAACCGGTCACTGTGCAGTACTTGTCTTCATTTTTGAACTGCAATAAATACTACTACTGTAATTTAGAACTGTAAAATGATATCAGCAAACTTTATGAACCTGATTTCTGTCTTTAGAACCAGAGATTTTTTCTTTCTACTGTATATTAAAAAAAATTACTATAATAATAAGGGATAAGGGAATGTTTTACCTTCTCAGGGTATAATGTGTCTCTGTCCTGGAGTGTGGGTTGTAGCTCCACGTAATTAATATTCACAGACCAAAGAGAAAAATGAGTAAGAAATACAACTGGAGTATCTGAGAGTGATGTGAGAGTGGCTGAAACTACAATGAGTGTCTTTTGTTGTATGTAATAGACAGGAGGTGAGTTAGAGACCAGTGAGGAGTATGTCATATTCGAGTGACTGACGAACTTAGTGTCGATTAATTTGGGGGATGGGAGTTGTGGTGATGCTTGGTTGTGTGGAGTGACAAATATAAATCAGATTGGAGTTTGTGGCCTTATTTTGGGATGGGAATATGTCAGCAGGAAATATCTAGCACAGTAGTAAGAATTAGTGAGTGACCATGAATGAAAGGGGGGGGGGTGTGTGTTATAACAAGACTCAAAGGTGAAAAAATAATAATATGATGATGATGACTGTTTCCCTTCAGCACGTATTCAAGCTGGAACAAGAAGAATATGTGAAGGAACAGATCGAGTGGGAATTCATCAACTTTTACGACAACCAGCCGTGTATTGATCTCATAGAGAGCAAATTGGGAATCCTGGACCTGTTAGATGAGGAATGTCGGGTAAGATGTTATATTTAAGCAACTTAGGACCAGTGTGGACCTGACTGGGTTGTGGTGTAACATTAGATCATGAGGTCAATGTTCAGATAAGTTTATTTTCTATTGTTACCTAAGAACTCATTTTGGCGGCACATGACCTAAGCTGTTGCGTCACCAGGGATGTAATTACCTCAATCAATTAACCTAAGAACTATGTAGCTATATGTATTGAAACAACTGGAATAGAATTTAAATTATATATTACAAGGTAATTCTTTAATTTTTATAAATACAATGTCTTCCAATTCCAGATGCCAAAGGGTTCAGATCAATCGTGGGTTGAGAAGCTCTATGACAAGTGCAAGAAATGGGATCACTTTAGTAAACCCCGACTGTCCAATACGTCTTTCCTCATCTCTCACTTCGCTGACAAGGTTGGCTATGAGTGTGCCGGCTTCCTGGAGAAGAACCGCGACACGGTGTCAGAGGATCAGATCAGTATTCTCAAATCTAGTCAGGTCAGTGGTGTTATGTTGTCTGAGAGTAATATAATCTGGCTGGTGTTATATTATGTGGCAATGATGTGGTCTAGTCACTGTTATGAGGTCAGAGAGTAATATAATTGGCCAGTAAATGAATGACTAATTACTGACTAAAAATATGTAATTAGGGATGTGTTTGTTTTCCATTAATATTTGAAGTGTTATTATAAAATTGTGTGTTTGTGGGATATTTGTAATTTTTTTTTTTTTTTTTTTTGAGAGAGTTAAGAGAAAATATTTGTGATTTATGATTCCCGGTAACCGTCTTAAAGAAAATCTTGTTCACCGCAGATTAAATTAGTTCACGCTCTCTTCACGGAGAGGGAAACAAAGGCCATGACCAAAGTGAAGGTCCTACCCTCTGCGCCACCACATTCAAAATCAAAACAGATGAAGAAAACAGTGAGTATAAATATCAGGAATTTCTGCCATGACGGTATTATTCTCGTGGTTTGTGAGTTGTAAGGTATGTAGTTAGGTTAGGTTAGGGGAGGTTAAGTTAAGGTTTTTTTATCAATGAGGAGTGTTACGTTTGACTTGGTGTTTAAGTTATGGATTAATGACTCAGCCGTGTCAAGTCACTACACACTCCTGTACTGAGAAAATGTGTATAAGGCCGAATTAAAACTTACAGACACAGTTTAGTTGATGTTTTAAATATTTTGTATGCATTAAGCTATTTCAAAATTCATTAATTAACACTAATTGGGCTTAAATCAGCCAACCTTTGACTCTTCCTCATATTTTCCTTCCTATTTTGTAGTTTCTGTAGATCCAGCCCGTGTAAAATTAAGATAATAACAAAGAAATAAGTAGATAACAGATATATTAGTGAGATTAACTAAGGAGATTAGTTATATAATGTTTTAAAAGTGAATAAGAATTTGAGTTCAGTTCACTAGTCCTGCACGACTCATCATTTATTTCATAATTATAAACTTTCTTCCAGGTTGGTTCTCAGTTCCGTGAGTCGCTGAATCTGTTGATGTTGACGCTAAACTCGACGACGCCTCACTATGTGCGGTGCATTAAACCTAACGATGATAAGATGGCCTTTACCTTCGATCCTACCCGAGCCATCCAGCAGCTGAGGGCCTGTGGTGTGTTAGAGACTGTTAGAATTAGCGCTGCAGGTTATCCCTCCAGGTGAGCTGTGGTGGTGTTGGGCGGCTCTGTCCTACACCTTGTTTTATGTCTTACTGTCTAATTTTCTCTATTGAATTACTCTTAAATTTATGTCCCTTTTATGGCTTTTATTCTTGTACATTAAACCTCTTCTTATGTCAAAGGAGAGTTATATGTAAATGATAAATCAGTTAATAAATAAGTAATGCTTGAACAGAATTTTTGCTGCAGTTAGATACTTTGTGATATGAGAAACAAAATGGTTCCTTCTAATATCTCTGAAGATTTTTAGTAATATTGAACATTAATTGGGTTTTCATGTGTGGCTTTATTTTGATTACAGGTGGACGTATAATGAATTCTTCTGCCGGTACCGGGTGCTGTGTAATTCCAAAGATATTAAGTGGAATGATATGCGTGTGACGTGTGAGAGGATCATCGCTAATATGATCAATGTATGTATTAGTATAGTGTTGTATATTAATATTAGATTATTGCTTATTAACAATTCTACTTGGTGTATTAGAGATGCTGTTGGATAATGGTCGCTCAGTCTCTTGTAAACTTATGCCAGAATAGTATATTATGAGGATTATTTTTCCATGTTGCTTCAGCTGTGGTGGGTCTGATTCATTAGAGCGTTTAGTAATGTCTGTTATTATTGTTAGGATTTGTGGCAGTAGAGTGGGTACAGTATTTGTCTCCTGTTCTGATAGTCTGTGGTTTACCTCCAGGGGACCCTCAGTCCACCAGGCTGTCAACGGGTACAAAACTTTACAGGTGGGGAAATGAAAGTGATCAAGAGAAGTGTCGGACACACTTTCTCTTAGTGTGCCAAAGGTTTTGTATACAGTGGTGTACCTCACTGTACTTAATGGACCATTAGGCCCACCAACCCAGTTTTATTGTATATTGAGTACAGTAAGTCAGTATCCCCTGTGGGAACAAATTTAGCTATAACTCTATTTTCGATATACAGTATTACATCATTTACCCCTACAGGATGAAGACAAATTTAAATTCGGCCGTACCAAGATCTTCTTTAGAGCGGGTCAGGTGGCCTACATGGAGAAGCTACGTGCGGATCGGTTATCTGCATGTGGTGTTATGATTCAGAAACATGTACGAATGTTCTTGCACCGCAATCGCTTCAGAACGATGCGTAAGGCAGCTGTAACTATACAGAGGTATTCAAGAGGCACAGCAGCTCGTAGGTGAGTCCACAGCAGTTCTGATCACGGCTAAACTAATTCACATTAAAAGGTCTTTCTGGTGTGTTACTTGGACTCTTATGATTGTCCTTCAGATTTTATTTCTTTTTATTATTTGCTCATAGTTTAGTTCATAAAGAATCATTATATTGTATACTGTACTTAAAGTTTGTTAAGTTTGGATGACTCATATCGCTATTTTTTTTCAGACGTGTTCATCACATGCGACAGACTGCAGCAGCTATCAGGATTCAGGCATGTGTACGAGGCTGGGTCAAATTTGTGCAGTATCGGCGTCTTGTTTACACTATCACACAATTACAGGCGCATGCTCGTGGTGCCTGGGCTCGGAAAAGATATGAGCACATGCGTAGAGTCAGAGCGGTAAGTGTTGAGAGACGGTCATACTCATTATGTCATACCAACCAATAGGTGTTCTGTATGATATTTACTACACTTGAGTATCAGGAATCAGACCAGGAGCCAATGTAAACAATGTTGGTTACCCATGTGTATCAAAGCAAGTACTACACCCACCCTGTACTTGTAATTTACTGATTAAATCTGCTTATGTGGGATGATGAGGCTGCTCTATATATATATATATATATATATATATATATATATATATATATATATATATATATATATATATATATATATATATATATATATATATATATATATATATATATATATATATATATATATTACAGTAATGGCATCTCCGTACTTGTCTTAAGATAATAATTTTTCTTATAAGCAATAAATTAGTGAACAGGATTGTGTAATTTTTTTTCTTCAGGCCATTGTCATCCAGAAGAATATACGATCATGGTTGACAAGGGAGCACTTCAAGAAGGCCATGCTTGGTATTGTCATCCTACAAGGAATGGTACGATGCTTCCTTGCCAGAAAGAAGTTGAAGAAGCTCAAGATTGAGGCCAAGTCAGTTGAACACCAGAAGAAACTCAACAAGGGATTAGAAAACAAGATCATTTCACTGCAGCAGAAGCTCACAGAAATGGTATAGCATTCACTCTTTCCCTAGATTCTCATTTTTTTTATTAATCTTCCTAAATATAGTTTTTGTATAATTAACATAACCTAACCTGTATATTGCTTTACCAAATTTTTCAATATAATTTTTCCTTCAAATTTTCAACATTTAAATTGATTAATAGAATTATTGATACTACCATATATGTATTTAAGAAGCATAAAGTTAAATTTTTTTGAAAGGATAAGTGATTTAAGTGGCATTAATTAAGGAGAAGATTTCAGTTACTAGATGGAATATTTTGGGGCCATTCTCTAAATATTATGAAGATCTATAGAAATTGGGTATTAATTATGTGAGCTTTTTTATCTGCCACAGAAACACGAGAACAACTTCATCAAAGGCTACAAAGAG
Organism: Homarus americanus; assembly: GCF_018991925.1. Taxonomy (NCBI): domain Eukaryota; kingdom Metazoa; phylum Arthropoda; class Malacostraca; order Decapoda; family Nephropidae; genus Homarus; species Homarus americanus. The sequence goes on from NW_024737068.1 coordinate 1,011,567, forward strand.
GAGATCACCGTTCTAAAGGGACACATGGTTGAGATGAAGTTGTTGGAAGTCCAGCAAAAGAACAGCACCAACCGTATTGCTGAGCTCGAGGCCAAGGTGTCTGCGCTAACGGAGGAGGTGGAGGTGAGTCGAACAAATGTGAATATTGACGACGAGGAATAATGTAAATAATGTGTAGTGAAGTTAATGTAAACAAGAATTCTGCCCAAGACATTTACACTCCATCTCATGTTTACAGAAGGAGAGAGGTGAGAAGATGGACGTGTTGACCGAGAAGGAGCAAGCAGAGAAGGATAACCGTGAAATAGTGGAAAAACTCAACGCAGAAAATGTACGCCTATCAGAAGAGTTGGAAAAGGCCCAGAAAGAAGAGTCGAAAAAAGAATCAGAAGGTAAGGTGATGTTATTTAACCTTTAGGCGATGGTTGACCTTGGTGCTGACAGGAAGATTGGCCCCAGATTATCCGACCTGAAGTTTACTCATCTAACACAAAAGAATATACAGTTGTGGACAGAAAGAATTTGACCAGTTGCTTGATAGTACAGTAGACAGAACATGTGTTAGGAAGCAGCTGTCATCTGAACTCACCCTGCCCTTAGTCAATATTTGTGTTTGTTTTATCAGTCACTGCAGTTAGTAATTTTTTTGGTTTAATGATTTATACTATGAAGACCTTGGATCTCTTACTTCCCTGCTGTTTCAAGTTCACTCATGGCTTTCTGCCTGAACATTAATGACAACTCTATGTAGGTTAAGTTAGGTTGGGTTATTTTCTCACAGCTATAGGTACCTAATACTCATTCGTATTTGTCTCAGAGTTGCTACGGCGTAAGTTTGAGGCAGAGAAACAACAGATCATCATGGAGGGCTCGGATGAGAAGTCAGCATACCAAAGACTACTGAAGGAATTCAATCGTTTAGAGCAGAAGAATGATATCCTGGAGGAGCAGCTGGTGAGAGTCAAGGGAAGCAATGTTCATAAAGTGAGTCCCATTGTGTTGTGTTGACCGTACATTATGTTGAGGTTTTGGGGTCTTTGTTGTTGTACTTAAGAGAAAATAATATAAATTTCTCGTTTACTAATGTATGTATTTTATGGTAGGATTTTGGGGGGTTTCTGCTGATATATTTGAAGTTGATTTTAATATGATAGTGATATTAGTTTGATTTTAATGGAAACATACTGTAGTCACTTTATTCCTTATTTTTGATGCAGAGGATTTTATTATTGAGTATCATTAAATATGGTAAATAAAAAATTCTGATTTATTTTGTAATCTGGGAACTGTACCTGTGTTTGTATTGGGTATTTACACATAAAGGTGGAATTAAATTGATACAGCTGTAATGCTGAAACTACTGTAAATTTGCATTCTTATTAATATCCCACAGAGAACCGCCAGCAATGTGAGTAACATCAGCGGCGCCAGCGATGCTCCCACGGAACTTGTGCGTGACGACGCATCAGAGTTCAGTTCCATAATTGGGGATGATGTGAGTAAACCAATCATGTGTTTTGTCTTAATCGGTCAGTTAAAACTTTACACATGCGGTAAAAACTCTGAATATGGGAACCTCAATATTAGGGATCTTGCTTTCTCATAGAGCAGTCTGGCTCAGAGAGTGTATTTTGCTTGGTGTTGTCCAAGACTCAATGTGCAGTGATAAAGTGCTGGCAGTGTGGCACGGAAGCAGCATGTTGGTTGAGTGTTTGAAGAAGGTGTTCTCTGATATGTCAAGGGGCTATGAAAACACTCTGGCCATGCTTGTAGACATTGCTTGCAGGCTACTAGGGTTCATATTGCTGTTGTTGCTATATTCTGCTCTGTGTGGGAAATTTCACTTCATTTTTGCTACATTATTTGTGATAAGTGGTCACAGGAGTACAGTACTGTATCATAATATTGTGCATACATACCTTGCATTTTTTTACCACACTTAGCATCCAGTGTTGCATTTGTGTCCTTTCTATGCTAATAACCAAGTTCTGAACTGTTAAATCTTATCTTAACTTGATTTTCTGCTCATTGGAAAGTATAGTATTTATGGTAGCCAGATTCAACCCTGTATTTAAAATAATTACCCCACTAGCAGACTGACCCTGCATGCCTTCGTCCCATATTCAGAGTTTTTACTGTAACATCACTGAGCTTATCAATTTTATCTATTTTCTTAACTTTAAAATATTGTAGTGTGTTTAACAAGGGAAGACCATAACAAAATAAACACACCAACAAAGATTCAGTTAGGTATGGCTATAGATGCAGTTAACAATAAAGGAATTAAGGTGTTGGCTGGTAGTGGTGGATTGGATCAGTTATTTCCTTGTTTTCACTGCTGCTGCTGTTAGTTTCATCAGTTAAGCCAGTGTTATGTTTCATTCTTTTCCTTCACTTTATCTGTGAATATTTGTTAGGGTTTTTTAGTGGTATTTTCCGGGGTTTTATTGCCAACACATTGCACTCCACTGATCCTTACGTGGCTTGTACAATACTGAAGCATAATGGACTCTCACTGGCATGTGGTTTGTTCCCATTTTGCATGATACTAATCTCTGAAATATTTATTAATTCTTTATAGAATTAAAAAATTTATGAATTAAATTTTAATCCCTTTTGCATTCATGAAAAGATTCAGACTTGCATTTTGGCCAAAATTCTTGTTATATTTTGTTATGATGTTCTGTTTGCCTCTGATGCTCACCCAGGATTGGATGTCTGTAAGTTGAACTAATTTTTTTTACTTTTAAATTTGTATACAAAAATTTAAATATTTTTATTTATTTTTATTTTTTTTTCATTTCAATTTTCCAGTTGTTGTAGTAGTAGTTAATTGATATAGAAGTGTTAAGGCCATACATACTATAAGAGCATGTAATGTATCTGTAGTATTTGTGGGTGTAGCTTTAATAACAGGTAGTGAGGTGTGGATTAAATCTCACCAGGGTTCATAATACAGGTCCTGGCTGTGGGGTGAGGTACTGGGAGGGGGGGGGGGTAAACAGTGTAGCCAGGTGCTGAATTACTGTCACACATGTTTATGAAATGTTAATCGATAGTTGGGAAGGAAATGGTAAATACAGTAGATAGATTTTATTAATACTGTACTAAGAAGACTGGAAGGTTGAAGGGAATTAATGTGAATATGGTTAGTTCTGGATGTGAAACTTGCAAGCCTTTGACTGTTTGATTAATAATGGACCGATATGGTGGGATAAAAGGTGAGCCATCTTGTATGTTTCTCAGCCTATGTTACTTCATAAGGTAATGTGTTCCCTCCTCCTCCCCATCTCCCCCATTGACTATATCTCATGTCCTATTTGCATCATAATATTTCCTTCTCTGATGCCCATTATCCCTTTAACATGTGAAGAAAAGTCTCATTCTGTTGATTCGTCACAAGTTGATCAAATATCCCCCCTCCCCTCCACTCAGTTCCTCTTGGGATTTTTAATTTCCAATATATATTTCTTAATTTTCTTGCCAACCTCCCATTGGTTATTTACTAGGTTTAATCACTGTACAATTTACAACTTAATCAGTGACTCATTTTTGTTAGTTACCCCTCTATATATATTGATCCATACTCCCACTTATGAGGAAAAATAGTTTGAGGAAATATACTTTTTTAAATATTGATGATTTTTGCTACATTTAAGGAAACTGAGTAAATCTATAAGAGAATGTTATTGAAGACTGTACAATGAAACCTCCATATAATCAACTTCTCTGTACTGTATGTATAATCTGTGAGATAAGGGGGGGGTTCACATCTAACGGACCCTCGATATAATGGACTTTCGTATCTATATAGTTCGTTAGATGGAGGTTTCACCGTACACTCTATCTTGCATGATGATGAGTTTGCATTGCTTTGATTTGTCATTGAATAAGCATGACTGTTATAGCTTTACCAAGAGCGTCCATAAATGCATCACTTTTAACATGTGCCTTGTACGCGTAACAGGACATCGGCTATGGGTCTGTTCGGAGTCGTGCCAGCGAATTCTCGGACTCCAGCAGGAATTTAGAGAATATCGATTGGAGTTCGCCGTCTCATAAGGCCAACACGGAGATCAAAATACACGTACCGGAGAAGGCAAGTTATATAATCAGTGTTGGTATTTTAGTCTGTTCATTTGTCTTCTGAGTTATTGCCATCTTAATAATTATTGTCAGCCTCATTATTAATTATCTTTCTTGTCATCATCGTCATCGTCATACTCTCATCTTTATATATAACCAACAGGATTTTCTTGAAACTTGTAATCATACCTCAAAATATTCTTATTAAATATTGCTTATGAAATTTTGGACTGATCATTTTACAGTTTGGCAGGGAAAAATCAGCCATATTTAGTCATTTGTTGATAAACTTCAACATATTGCATTTTAGTTTTTTTATCTCGGTTGAAAGAAGAGTTTGTTGCCCTGTACAGTTAGTTGACATTATGAGAGGCATCTTTGGCGATCATTTGATATTCATGTCATTATCATCCACCTCTGTGTTTTGAAATGGAGGTTTCACATCAAACGGACCCTCTATATAATGGGATTTCCTCTACACGTAGTCCCTTAAATAGAGGTACTGTACTATCACTGTGATGGTAAATTGGTTGTACTGTAGTGAAGGGGATACAGTAACTAATTTTCTGTACTATGTCAATACAGTATATCTCACCTTAACTGATTTTGTATAATAGCTTGACCTAATTTTATAAATATTTGTGCATGCATCATAAAAAAAAAAAAATTAAGAGTGGTTTCCAAACTTTTTGATGATTTCTAACACTGGTATATCCTCAAGCATAGAACTGTATGTTGTTTTAAAATGTATTGAGGGAAGAATACACATTAAATAGGGGAAGAAGGAGTTGTATTTGTGTTGGTTAGATTCCCATGTGGTCTTCAATGTTTCAAACGTAAATCGTATCCCTGACGAACTCTTCCTCACTCCCTCAAACCGTTTCTTTCTGGTTTTGTTAACATTTCCATTATTTTGATTTTAGTTTAACCTCTTGGCATTAATTTTCTCCAGTGCCTTATGACCTTGGCTGTTGCGGCGCTAAGATCATAGAGTAGTTGTCATAATAAATCAATCTCTCACTCACTCTATCCTGGTATTTCTCTTCTTTCTTTAGGTGATATATTTATTTCTCTTACTCTTAATTTCTCCCCCCTCCTTCCCCCCCAAAGAGAAGTACAGTACAGGTAGTTCTGCTATAACGCGATAATTGTGTTCTTGTAAAATATCGTGTTATAGAAAATCGCGTAATAGAAATAACAGGGCTTATGGAGAAAATAGGGTTAGGTGCAGATTACTCGAAATCAAAAAAATTTAGTAGTTAGCCTAACACAAAGGATAGCACAGTCTAAATAAATGTTACATTCATATCTAATAATGAAATCATACAGTAAATGTAACACTTTACCTTGAAAAAATATGAATGTAACTTGATGGGGGAGAAGGGTGATTTTGAGGTTGATAACATCGAGCTTCTCTTCAAGTGTTATATCCTTTCTTTTACGATCATCACCGGGAATTCTATCACCAAAACGCTTCTTGGAGATATTCTTCTTTACCATATTCACTATTAATACCACAAAATTGGAGAAATAGTAAGCAAAAATCGCGTTATAGCAAACAAGCGTTCGCGTTATACAAATATCGTTCCTAATTCATAAATCGCGTTAGAGCAAATTCGCGTTATCAAAACACGCGTTATAGCAGAACTCACTGTATGTGTATTATTAGTCCCTTGAGTAGTACAGTATGATCACCTAAGCTTATTGAATAGGATGAATACGTACTCGAGGGGTTAATTCTTCGTACTCAAGAAAGGGGTAAGGTCATTGTATTCGAGGGGTAAAGTCATCATACTCAAGGATTTAAATCATTGTATTGAAGGGGTTAAATCATACAGTATTCCCCCCTCCTCCTTTTATGACAACGATTATACACAACAGTATATACAGTAGCTATATTTCACAAAGTTATATAAAAAATTTGGAAACCACAGAGAGAAGCACCTGATAGTAATAATCTTTGCCTGGTGTGTTGTGCTTGGTATGACATCTCTCTTAAGAGGATACAGTTTTGTGTTCTTGGTGCACTGCCTCATCTTTACTAACAACCTTGTGACTTACCTTACTCCTTGCTGCTTGGTGGTGACTCCTCTCTCTGGTGATGTGGTGGTACTGGGAATGGGGATAGGTGGAGGACATCACCTTAGTACTCCAACTCCAAAACAAAGTGCGGGAGTTAGAGAAGGAACGGAGGAGTCTGGCCAAGCAGATTGACCAGTTGGAGTCGTCATCTCCCATGGATGACCCGCAGCACGCACAGGAGCTTATCCGGGTATGCTGAATACATTAGCTAATCCTAGTACAGTATTTCACAGTGTAGAAAATAAGGCTTATTTTAAGTGTGTGTGCTTAATGTGTTGAGTTTTATGCTTGATTACCAACATAGATGTGTTTAGGCCTTGTGGTAAAGGAATAATATACTAATAGGATAGAACTTTTAGGTCTTACTCACTTGCCTGTGCATCTTACAGTATAATGCAGCTTCACAGTAATATTTAGTGTTGAGTTAATTTACAGTATTTTGGGTTTACCATTTAGTAACATGAGGTTACATAAATCTTGCATCGTGTGAAAATTAATTTTTTATGATAATGTAATAGCACTTGCCATTCAGTGTCCCCTTTATTATAAGGAACAATTGGCTGAAAGTTCACTCCAGTTCATGAGTATACACAAGTATAGTGGGGCTTTTTCTTTTGTTAAAGTCTGAATATTGAAATGGTTGATGCATTAAGTTATCTGGGAGGTAAGTTTCATGCGTTGAACCAGTACTATACATTCCTGATGGTACTGAACTATAAAAGAGACCTTCAGTTTAAAGCATTATTTTTAGAGATACTTTGAGACATCAGTGTAATGCAATAAGGTTTTTGATAATACAGAAGGTATATCTCTTCCTGTCAGTAGATAATATGAACATATAGATCAGTACACTTTCAGTTTATGTCTCATTTAATGGTAGCTGATTAAACACAACCTTCTGAATTGCTCATTGCATAGTGAAATATTTTCTTTTGATATTATAATGGACATAATGTAACTTAGACCATAGTTATAACTTCGTGTATGAAATAAGTAACTCTTGTTGGTGATGCATGCGCTCCTCTTGGTTTTACGACAACGATGCATGTTTATATGATACTCCTTCCTGTGAGCACCAATAAATAATGAAGTCATATAGTTCTTGCACCAGGTTTTGCCTTCATTTGCCTCAGCATGTTTCTTGTGCACTTTTTTATTCCTCTAACATTAAAGCTGTACTGTAGTTTATATAATGATTCTTTCCCAGAACAGTGACTAAGTAATGATTGTCTCAAATACTCACCTCTTGTTTGGTGTATTTCCTCACAGCTTCAAGAACTGGAGATGGAGAACGCCAAGTTAAAGGACGACCTCAACCGGCTGCGGAAGTCCATCGCCGACTCTGAGCCGCAGAACAACAGAGTGCAGGAGTTCATGAGTGAGTGTTGGTGCTGTTTTGTAGTACAGAGTGATAGTGACGAATCAGAATCTGAATAAATCTTTCACACTTCATTAGACGTCGGGAACCTAGTGTTATATTCAGGGCCAGTTTCGAGGGATTCTTTTGTTTGGTAGTGTGCAGGAAAATAGGAATTCATCGAGTAATCTGATAGGTGTAAAATCCAAGTCATAACTCATTAGCTGAAGTCTGTGAATGTGAGGGCTGTGGGCTTGTACTTTTGTTGATAATGTTCCATACTGTATAAACATTGATCTACTCTTCTTAAATCCCAGACCTCATTTTTATCAAACTTGTTATAATTGATCTTCACGTCATCTCACTTAAACTAACTTGTAAGTCATGTCTAGCAGCTCTTTAATAGGAAGTACAGTCTCGTTCAAGATTCTTCGAACACTGCTGGAGACAGCTGGCAACTCAATGCCGTTTGTTTACTATAGTACGTAGTAAAAATTATGAACGAATGTAAAAGATAATCGGTGATTGGTTACTTAATTCCCCGTTGCTTAATTAATGGTTAGGCTTTGTTGTTTCGTATTATATTATAGTACGTTCTATAGTAAATAAATGGCCTTGAGTTGCCAGCTGTCTCCAGCAGTGTTCGAAGAATCTTGAGTGAGACTGTACATCTGGGGTATTTTTAAGAAACTGAATATTTAACTTTTTTCACAGAATTTCCCTACGTGCATACTAAAAAAATTCCTTATTATACCGGTTATGTTATTTAGATGTTTCTTATTGTATAGAGAGATGGACAATAGTAAAAAAAATATTTCAAACTTGTTATCATTGTGGTACGTTTGAGTTAGGCTTCTGTAAATGTGGTACAGTTTTGTCTTCATTAAGTGCTGGTGTTTAGGAGGGAGAAGGTATACAATATATAAGTTATCATTTCACCATAGAGAGGGGCCATGTGGGTGTGGTTGTGGACAGGACAGTGGCCATATGGGTGTGGTTGTGGACAGGACAGTGGCCATATGGGTGTAATTGTGGACAGGACAGTGGCCATGTGGGTGTGGTTGTGGACAGGACAGTGGCCATGTGGGTTTGGACAGGAAAAAATACCATGTGGGTGTGGACAGTAAGGAGGCCATGTGGATGTTGGTGTGGACAAGAAGGTGGCCATGTGGGTGTGGTCAGGAAAAAGACTATATGGGGGTGGTTGTGGGTGTGGACAGGAAGACTATAGGGTGTGGTTGTGGGCGTGGACAGAATGGTAGGGTGGGGTGGGGGGGAGAGAGACAGTGTGAGGTATCTGGAGCATGGCGTGGGGTGAGAGGGGGGGGGGGGAAGGGATGGTTTGCAACAGTGTTTGTAATCTTCTGCTTCTTGGTCAACTCCCAGGGTCCTCTCCCGCTGCCTCGCTTCTCCCACGGCAAGGACAGTGGGAGGGATTGAGTTGAATTGAAACAGTTTATTTAGCCAGAAAAACACAGATACAGGGTGGATAATAATAACAATATTAACATGTCTGAGCCAGTTGAGAACCTGAGCTCTCTTTTAGGCACCTGATATATACTATACATTTATCTCAAGGAAGTATCATGTAACATTTAGTAACATCTGGAATAGTACAATAGCATGGTAGTAATAAGAACATCTCATAATGTTACCACGGTTATCACTTCAATATTTAATAATTTTATTTATTTATTATTATTTTTTTAGTTTATTATATATATATATATATATATATATATATATATATATATATATATATATATATATATATATATATATATATATATATATATATATATATATACATATATATATATATATATACAGTATATATATATATATATATATATATATATATATATATATATATATATATATATATATATATATATATATATATATATATATATATATATATATATATTGGAATTGAAAACATAAGTATAATTGGGAGTAGTACTGTACAACATGGGTTGTACAGTATTAAGGTTAAGCAAGAGGACAGAGCTGTCAGGAATATGTCTAGTTGGCAGGTAGAAGGGCGTGTAAGGGAGGTAGGAGGGCGGGAGGGAGGGGGGCGGAGAGGAGGTGTAGAGGGAAGGGAGAGAGATTGAAGAGAGGTGTGAAGGGGAGAGGTGTAAGAAGGGAGTTAGGAGGGCGTGGAGGAGGGGTATGGGAGGGCGTGGGAGGGCGTGGGGAGGGGGGATGGGAGGGTGTGGGAGGGGAGGGGTGGGAGGGCGTGGAGGAGGGGTATGGGGAGGGCGTGGGAGGGAGGGGGTGTGGGGAGGGCGGGAGGGAGGGGTGTGGGAGGGCGTGGAGGGAGGGGGTGTGGGAGGGCGGGAGGAGGGGGTGGGAGGGCGGGAGGGAGGGGTGTGGGGAGGGCGGAGGGAGGGGTGGGAGGGCGTGGAGGGGAGTGGGGAGGGCGGGAGGAGGGGTATGGGAGGGAGGGTGGGAGGGCGTGGAGGGAGGGGTGTGGGAGGGCGTGGAGGGAGGGGTGTGGGAGGGCGTGGAGGGAGGGGGGTGAACTAACAGACCACAAGTCATGCCTGACCAGTGAGTTGTGGTGGATATAGCGGAGTACACTACTGTCTCAGCTGACCCTCCCTCCCTCCAGCCTCCCTCCCTCCCTCCTTATCACTACCTCATGACTACTCCCTCCCTCTCTCCATCCATCTGTGTGTGTAAGGTATTTATTTGGCTAATAATATATATAATTATATCAATATCAACATCATCACACTCCAGTTACGACCTGAGGACTCTTACGTCATTATATAACTGTACATCACATATTATAAAACACCGAGACCCTCTGTTTAACGGACTACTGTACGGTGGATCCTCCATATAACGGACGTCTTTACAGTGAAACCATAGATATAACGGACTTCTTCACAGTAAAATCTCTATATAACGAAATTCTGTACAGTTGAACCTCCATATAACGGACGTCTTTATAGTGAAGCCTCCATATAACGGATTTCTCTATGTAATCCGTTAAATAGGGCAGGGCCGGATTAAGCTTAATAGGGGCCTGAGGCACAGATCAACTTGGGGCCCCGTACCCTCAAGTGTATATATATATATATATATATATATATATATATATATATATATATATATATATATATATATATATATATATATATATATATATAGCAAGAACAAAATATACCAAAATTTATCAATGATTTCATCAATATTAAACTTCTGCAAAATAACACATTCAATGTTCATAAGAGACAGAAAATTGAGACATTGCTAGGACATCGTTGAACGAAGTTCATGTTTTATATGCTTCAACTTCGAGAATGTTTGGATTTGAGGGCCCCTTAGAGTCGCCTGAGGCTAGTGCCTCAAGTGCCTCATGGTTAATCCGGCCCTGAAATAGAGGTGGGGGCGGCGGGGGCGGGTTCATATCTAAAGGACCCTCAATATAAAGGACTTTCTTCTCCATTTAGTTCATTAAATAAAAAAAAATCGCTGTATTGTAACCCAGAAATAGCTGGAGCGGACGTTGGTGTAATTGAGTCATCCGGGTTGTGTAAGTAGTCCAGACGCTTGAAGGTTGAGGCTGAGCTGAGGTTAAGTTACGACTTGAGCTGAGGTTGACTTGTGGGGGGTGGGGGGTAGGTAATGGTATTGTTATGTGTTGTACACTTCTGTGTTGTGAGGTTGTTAGAGTTGTGGTCGTGATGTTATTATTGTAGTTGTGATTTTATTAGTACTGTTGTGAGTGTTATGCTGTTGTTGAGAGAGTTGTAGTGAGGTTGTAAGGACACGTGGATTTACCTGATTTTCTGCATTACCTGTACGATACGTGTTAACAGGTAGGGATGAGGCTACCTGTACTATACCTGTATTGTACTGTGACTGTTGGGGGGGGGGTTGTGGAAGGTGAGGGAAGATAGGAGGTGAAAGGGGGAGGGAGAATGGGTGGAGGGAGGAAGGGAGGGGACAAGGTTGGAGGGAATTACAAGGAGATAGACAAGGTTGGTAGTGGAACTCACACACACACACGTCTTTAGGGAGTGGAGTTATTATTGACGTTATTCCCCATGTTGTGACCTTGGCTCTTAACCTCATAGTTATAAATATTCAAAATTATGAGCGGTGTGGCTGTTCCTGTTTTTTATACATACAGACAGACAGACACACAGACAGTGCATAGTGGTAATAATAATAATAATAATAATAATAATAAAATAATAATAGCACAAATAATAATAATAATAACAACCATCATCATCATCGTGACCAAACTAACACAAGACGTGGTTGGTCGTGTGATCTCAATAACAACAGGGACTTGAGTGGTTCCTAAATTTCTGTCTTGGATGCTGGCTGAGGAGCTCGCTAGCCCAGCCGGACGGAGATAATGGTGATAGTGGGGGAGGGGGAGAGGGAGAGATATGTGTTCGTTGTTATTGTGATGCTGGATAAGTGGTGGGTTTCTTACAGGTTTAGCTTGTCTGTCTAACCGTATTTTTGCTTTTGTGTTTGTTGGAGGAGGGAGATTCGATGTTGTTTTGGTTACACCTCACGTCATTCTCTCTCTCTCTCTCTCTCTCTCTCTCTCTCTCTCTCTCTCTCCAATTTCTTCTTCCTTACCTCTTTCTTCCTCTTCCCCAGCCAATTTCTTCCTCCTCCTCACCATGGTTGCGTCACCTGAGAGAGAGAGAGAGAGAGAGACTGCCATTGTGAGTTAGTATTGTGAAAATGTGTTGAGCTGTAGAAAGTTTACTCAGAGAACACCAACATGAGTACAGGTTGTAAATTACAGGTACAGTCCTTAACACCTGTATCATAAAGAATGGTTTCCTTAATTAAGATCTGAAATTACAGGTTTAATTATGAAATACAGGTACAGTGATATACCTTTTGGTGACTATCAATAAGACGATGGTAGCAGACAGAGAGATGGGGGGGAGGGGTGAATGAATGATAAATGGACATAAATAAGAGAAAAAAGAACAGCAATGAGAGAAAGGAAGGAAGGAAGAGAGGGGAGGTGTGTGAAAGAAGGAGGAATAAGTCCAGACAGGAAGGAGGTAGGAGGAGGGAGGTGGTGGGGAAGAGAAGGAAGGAGGGGAGTGGATAGGTGGGGGGATTGGGTGAGTAAATGGAGTAGGAAGAGGAAGGAGGTGGGGATGGAGGAGGGAGACAGGTGGTGGAGGAGGAGGAAGACAGGTGGAGGCGGTGGAGGGAGACTGGTGGTAGAGGAGGAGGAGGAAGGAGGTGGAGATGGAGGAGGAGAAGACAGGTGGGGGCGGTGGAGGAGACTGGTGGTAGAGGAGGAGGAGGAGGAAGGAGGTAGAGATGGAGGAGGGAGACAGGTGGTGGAGGAGGAGGAAGACAGGTGGAGGCGGTGGAGGGAGACTGGTGGTAGAGGAGGAGGAGGAAGGAGGTGGAGATGGAGGAGGGAGACAGGTGGTGGAGGAGGAGGAAGACAGGTGGAGGCGGTGGAGGGAGACTGGTGGTAGAGGAGGAGGAGGAAGGAGGTGGAGATGGAGGAGGGAGACAGGTGGTGGAGGAGGGAGACAGATGGTGGAGGGAGACTGGTGGTAGAGGAGGAGGAAGGAGGCAAGTGGTGGTGGTGGTGGTCAACACAGCAGCACCTTCACCACCACCAGTATTCGGTCTGCTACTGTTGACGGCCCTCACACGCTCTCTCTCTCTCCCGTCCCTGGCCTGTCTGTCGGTCTATCTCTTACTGTGCCTGCTGAGCGGATCCGTCTCTAGCCCGTCTGTCACTGTCCCAACTGTAGAACCTGTCATTCTGTACGCTGGTCTGTCTGTCCGTGCTGTGCGAATCTCTGTCCGTGATTAACGCATTTGTCTATCTTTTGGTATCTTGTCCGTCCGTCCGTGCGTCCAATCCGAATCTATCTGCGTGTACATGTGCGTGTTTGGCGTTGTGGTCGAGGCAGCCAGCCAGCACCACTATATCAACACAGCCGCCCGTCATTTAACTATTTCAATAACGAGTATACTGTAATGTACCGTAATAGTGAACTCAAACGCCCTCCTACAACACCCTCAAGATGTGTGTGTGTCTGTCTGTGTTGTGAGATAACCCTACATGTGGTTTGAAATATCCACCCAAAAATCATATTCGCGTGAAATAATAATTAATATATTAAGTTTTAAGTGTGTGAAGTAAAGTAAGAAATTTATACGTATATGAAAATAAGAAATATGTTTGTAAATTTGAAAACGTGTGGAAAGTGTAGTGTGCATAGAACATTTTAATTTACAAACATACATTCTCAAAATTTACTCATGTTTTAAATTTTCCCGCCAAATGTTGACGTCAAACACCTAACAGTGATGATGGCCGAGATGAAATTGATATAACGAAAATAGAGATCAATAGTGGTTTTCTTTTATCCTAAGCCATGGAGAGAAAAATTAAATACTAAAATGTTGGAAAAATATTCGTTGTGTTGTGATAGCAGTGTTGCAGTGGCCGTGTTGTGATTAATCAGTCGTATAATGCATATTTACTGAGATCCCAAGTTGTCCCGATTGGTTGTAATGTCCTTGGGGTGTGCGTTGATTGGTTGTAATGTCTTTGAGGCGTGCGCTGATTGGTCATGTCCTTGAAGCGTGTAACTATTGGTCATGTCCATGTGACGCTGCTAATATCTCTCTCTCTCTCTATGGTCCCAGCACTGTATTTGGTTAGGTTATGTTTAGGTTAGGTTAGGTTAAAATTAGGTCGTGTGAGTGGTGTGGGAAGGAAGTACAGCCGTGGGAATGACCAATTGGAACGCGTCATGACCTCATACGCGTGGGTTCTGCCAAATTACTGGGAAATTGGTGGGTAGATGATGTGATGGTGCACTGCCCACTGTGGGTCGTGACAACACACTGTGCCCACATCACCACTGTATACGAGTCCAGTGGTGTATGTGTGTGTGTGTACCAGTGTGTATGTGTATTGGTGTTGATGTGTGTATTGGTGCCAAAGTGTGTGTGTGTTGGCGCCAGCAACGTATAGAGGACAGGGGAGAGGGAGGGAGGCCAACCGACCACTGGAATGCGCGAGAGCCGAACAAGTCCCGCTATCACTACGTCACATCACGCCTCACATCCCCCTCAAAAGAATCGTATATTAAATACATCTCAAAACTCTCTATAAACATAAGGAAAAGTAACAATAAAATCTCTGGTTAATTTCGACGCCATTATAACCCCATTAGAGTCACTCACCCCTTATCACAAAATCCCCAGGGCCGGACGAAATTTTCCCTCGAGTCTTGAAAGAGTGTAGGGAACAGATTAGCGGACCCCTCGTAAATTTATTTACAAAATCATTAGACACGGGAGTTGTGCCAGACTTGTGGAAACAGGCAAATGTAGTACCCATGTTCAAAAAGGGAGACAGAGCATCAGCGTCAAATTACCGGCCGATCAGTTTGACGTCAGTAGTGGGGAAATTTCTTGAACCAATTATAGCAGATAGCATCCGATCGCATCTAGAGAAAAGCAAATGAATCTACGACTCTCAACATGGGTTTACAAAGGGAAAATCTTGTCTAACAAATCTGCTGACGTTTTTTAGGAAAGTCTTCGAGGTAGTAGATAATGACGAAAATTACGATATTATTTACTTAGACATTAGCAAATCATTTGACAGAGTACCGCATCAGAGGCTTCTGAGAAAAATTAAGGCTCATGGTATCGAGGGAAAGTTTTAAATTGGATAAAATCATGGCTCACCGATAGAACGCAGAGGGTCAGCGTAGATGGTGTTAAATCTGAGTGGGGTCGTGTAACCAGTGGGGTTCCCCAGGGGTCAATACTAGGCCCACTCTTGTTCATAATCTACATAAACGATCTAGATACTGGGATCAGCAGTGACATAAGCAAGTTTGCGGATGACACCAAAATAGGGCGGCAGATTAATTCAGGGCAGGATGCAAATGCATTACAGGAGGATCTAAATAAACTGCAGGGGTGGTCTGAAAAATGGCAAATGGAATTCAACATTAGCAAGTGCAGCGTACTTAATATTGAAAGAACAAATACTGTCAATGTATACAGCCTTAACAACATCAACCTAGAGAAGTCGACTTGTGAAAGAGACCTAGGGGTACTTGTAAGCCCGGACCTACGGCCTAGAAAACAGTGTGTTAATGTTCGAAATAAGGCAAACAGAGTATTGGGTTTTATATCTAGAAGTGTAAGTAACAAGAGTGCAGAGGTCTTATTGCAACTATATCTTGCGCTAGTCAGGCCGCTCCTCGATTATGTGGTTCAGTTCTGGTGCCCTTATTATAGAATGGATATCATTTCACTAGAGTCGGTGCAGCGAAGAATGACAAAAATGATTCCGGGACTTAGAAACCTTCCATATCAGGATAGGTTAAAGAAACTTAACCTGCATTCCCTAGAAAGACGAAGAGTGCGGGGAGATATGATAGAAGTATTTGAGTGGGTGAAAGGAATCAATAAAGGGGATATAGATAAAGTTCTTATAATATCCGAGCAGGATAGGACTCGTAGCAACGGATTTAATTTGGATAAAGGTTTAGGAGGGAGATAGGAAGAAACTGGTTCACAAATAGGGTGGTGGACGAGTGGAACAAGCTTAGCAACTTTGTAGTAAGTGCTGGAACGCTGGAAAGTTTCAAAGGGAGACTGGATAGATTCATGGATGATAGAGAGTGGTAGTGACTCTCGACAGGAGCTGCCATGCACAGACCAATCGTCCTATTGCAGACTCTCTTATGTTATCACCTCTCACATCCCCGAAATATACAGATAAGTTTTGTCACGCCGCTTGGTTTGTTTACATTCGATCAGCTGATGTACCAGAGTGTGTACTGCATCCAGGAACGAGATAATTATAACAGCTTCCGGCGCAGTTGCAGTTTTCCTATCTCCGCAAAATCGATTACACACACTTCCTCACAGCACCAAAAGATTTCATTTTCCATCACTGGGAATGAAGGAATGTAAAATCTTCATGCAGTGTAAGTATCATTTAGATCACCATGTTCGTGTGGGAATTTTTAAAGTAACTAATTTAAGGTGTTCTCACTACTGTAGCTTGAGGGAAAACTTAAAAGCGTAGTGATGTTTGGAATTCTGGGACTTTGTTTGAGGAAGCTGTGAGCACGACCATCTTTGCATGACGCTTTTCCTGGTGCCATGTTTTGCCAGTGTGTGGATATCACTCATTTTTGCTTCTCGTGTGTGGCGTTGTGGGAGGAATTACATTTTTATATGGCTGTCAGTGGGAATCATTGAAGAATCTATCGTTTTTCTCACGCACATCTTTATTGCGTGACGCTGTGGTTCGCCATCTTAGATACGAGTATAAATATTTTTTTATATTGATATTTGTTTTCCTACCTGTAGTGGATAGCTTTTATAAGGAGTTGTCATATTTCTAGCTTTTCTCAAAATATTTATAGATCGGAGCTTGCTTTTGACGATTATATTTGAACGTATCAGATATTTTCCTCGAGGATTATTTTCTTGTTTGATAATTTTGTTTTTCCGAATGCTTGGTGGTGAGTAATTGTCGCTGACGTCATAATAGTCGGGCTGGGACTCACTTTTGGCGTGTGTGTGAGTCAGACAAGACAAATTGACAACCTCAAGGTAGCGAGCGGCAGCAACAAGAATGTAACCCGCCTATTATTCCACACCCCACCCTAATCACCCGAGTCACAGCAATAACAGCATAATAAGAGTGAGATGCTGTACAGTAACAAAAAGACTAAAGCAACACCTTGGGGGTCTGACCTGCTGTTAAACCATAAACCACTCCCCATACACAGACAGTTAATA
Source organism: Homarus americanus (assembly GCF_018991925.1). NCBI lineage: Eukaryota > Metazoa > Arthropoda > Malacostraca > Decapoda > Nephropidae > Homarus > Homarus americanus. Next base: position 1,028,899 of record NW_024737068.1, read on the forward strand.
AAGGTGTGAACTCTCTTCCTTACCTCCTATCCCATCCCACCTATCTAAATAACCAACACTAATATATCATCTCTGTACAGTATCTACCACCCATCTCCTCAATAATGCTTAAACATACGACTGGAACCTCTCGTGACAATTACACCCCCCCCCCCCTCTCTTGATGTCGGTTATTGCTGCAGCTGTTGTTCTTACTGTTGTTCATTTTACTGTTATTGATGTTGGTTTAACTGTTAGTATTACTGTTGTTATAATGAATATCTAAGGGTTGTAATTAAGAGCCAAGGGTTGTAATGGGTGTCCACACTTGTACAGATGTTACCAGATAAACTTCATGGTTATGGCAATACTCATGACACTATTGCCATAACACAACTAGACCCCCGGATGTTAAGAGAAAATGCCATAGAATCTATTTTTTTGCAATTTCGGCTTTTTGTTTTACCCATTTGATTATTTTGTGTGATTTCTCTTGTTTATCTTAATTATATGGTTTTGTTTTGGACAATTTCGTCTGTCTTTCCCAATTGCTTATTTTTTGCAATTTTGTCTGTTTATCTTAGTTATTTGCTTTTTTGTATTTTTGACTGTTTGCCTTGCCAATTTGCTTCCCTTTTTATAATAATCTAAGTGCCTATTACATCCAGGTTCTAAAATATAACTGTACTTTATGTGTAAATCTGCACTTGAACTGCTGAGTAACTTTGGTGATCTACACGGCGTGTATGTAGCACAATGTGGGCCACCCAAGTGACACTGGCCACCTGAGTGACACTGTGGCCGCCCTGGTAGCACTTGGGCCGCCCAAGTGACACTGGGGCCGCCCTGGTGACACTGGCCTGTTAGTTATTGAAGGCAGTGTGACGGTCGTGTGAGAACCTATAATTGTGACTGTGGCCAGCCTAGCGTGATGGTGGTGTGTGGTGGTGGTTGTTGTAGTGGTGGATGGTGGTTGGTTGGTTGTTAAGGTATGGTGGTAGTTGGTTGTTAAGGTATGGTGGGTCAGCATTGTACCGTGATCTTAACCTCTTGAGTATAATGACATCCAGTAGTCCCTTAAATCATCTTACTCAAGGGGTTATATCATCGTACTCGAGGGGTTTTCATTGTACTCAAGGGGTTGTCATTGTACTGAGGGGGTTAAACCATCTTACTGAAGGGGTTAAATCATCGTACTCAAGGGGTTAAGTTAGTGTTTTTATTTTGAAACTGACATTTGAACAGACTAATAACATTATCAACAATACCCCAAGAGAGTAAAGTATACAGTACTGTTATCCGTGATGCCTTAAAGTGCATCTAGGTGAAAATGTATCAGTTACCAGTATGGAATTCTTATTACTCTACAAATGTAAATTTTGTTTTTTTTACTTACATATTCAAGAAGTTTATGTTAGACGTGTGTGACCATTGTTGACACAGTAAAGTGTGAAGACCTGATGCACCAGAGTGGCTGCAGTCGAGACATACAGTACAGTACTCACACACCCCGGGTACTGAGGTGACTGAGTGAGTGTATGTTGTTATGTGGAGCACCAGGAGTGTGTGAGGGCCTCACAACACCACTCCTCCAAACCTTCACACTGCCCACAGTTCCTCCACTAAATGTAGTGTTGCAGTATAATGTGCCGGCCGCCCCGATGAACGAGGGCCGTACCTGCCCTAGAGAGTGGTGATGGATGCGCTCACTCTCGCGGGTGTGATGGTGGCGGCGCCATGACGCTCCCACACAGCCCACGCCTACACCGTGCCCACCACCAGCAGTGTAGCCCAGGCAGGCGGGTCCTGCCTGACATCATCACTGTGGTGCGTGCAGGCCAGCAGGCTACCACCTCCCACCTTACCCACTCACCTGTGCAAAGTCCTGACCCCCCGCCTGCCCACCCCACCCACGCCCACCATGCCCAAAACCCACATCACCATGCCCAGGCCCACACATTTAGCACTCCATGGGCAGGCAGTGAGACTTCCCAGAGTAGTGGAGGTGTGAGGGACAGGGCAAGCCAGACTAGATCAGGCCTGGGCAGGGCAGGCCAGGGTGGGGCAGGTCAGGGTGGGGCAAGCCAGGGCAGGGCAGGTCGTGGTGAGGCAAACCAGGGGTGGGGCGGGGACGGCATGGCTGAGGGCGGTGGGGAGGAACACCGCTTCTGCTGCACTGTGGCCAGGATGAGGCTGGTCATACACCTCCAGACACTCCTGCGAGGTACTGCTCACTCGCCCACTCTTCCCTCCTCATACATGTGCAAAATATATTCAAGTTGATGAGTTCCCATTGACTGTATTATTCTTAAGTTAGGAGTCTAAAAATACAATTAATATCAGTACAGTAATATGAAGCAGCTGTGACTGAATGAGGAATATTTTGTAGTCAATATATATAGAACCTAATCACCCATAATCTTGCTGGTACTGTAAATTATTTTTAATGTTTTTCTTTAAAGTTTTTATATGAGGCTGTAGGTTTACTAATTATTTCCCGCCATAGACCCAGGGACAGTACAGTATAAATCTGGGTAACCAATGACTACTGTACTTCTGTGGCTCCTGTTGAAATGTATTGTAATATTTGGGGCATAGAGCATTACAAGTGTAGGTACTGTATATCTATTTCATGGGGAGACTTTTTATTATACCTGGTAATAGATATTCATAAATGTCATGACCCCTGTGTGGGTAATCATCGTAGGTTTTCAAGGGTTTTATTTAAGATGATTATTATGAGCTTATGGCATGAACCCCAGGATGATACACTCCTTGGGGATATATTTCTGAGAAGTTTGAAATAAGGGGATGAATGTGGTTTAAGGGGGTGTTAGAATGATAGAGAGTGAATGAATGACAAGAGAGAGAGAGAGAGCCTACAGCTGTTGTTGATTCTGTCCAACCTACTGTACAGTATAGTAAGTGAGGTCTGGCCAGAGTAAGAGAATATACCTGTCCTGTATTTACCTGGCGAGTATTGTAGATTGTGTTTCATTTGTTGTTTTTTTCACCACAGACAATACTTAATTAAAGTTTTTTCTCACTTACAGAACAGTTCGAGGCTCTTCAGGACGAGCTGGAGCGGCGGCGAGAAGAATGCATCCAGCTGCGTACCGTGCTGGCTAACCGGGCCCATGACCTGCGCTCCCTCACACAGACGTCGTACGGCAAGGACGTCGATATTGTTAACGAGGACGGTGAACTAGCTTTAGCATACCAGACACAGAAGCAGGTCAACAGGTTAGTCAGCTGGGGTTTTCCTTAGTGTGTGTGTGATGGATGAGGACTCGGGTAACTTGTAACAGAGAGCCTTAGATTGAAACACTTTCGTATACTGTATAGTTTTAGAGACTTAATCTTTGAAGCCTCTGTAATAATATTGAAGGGTATTTGCCACATGAAGACATCACATAGGAAATATTCACCATAGGGATGCACATAATTGGCAAAATATCATATACCATTAATTGGGAATTTTGAGAAGAAAGGCAATTTAGATTCTGTAATGTACTTGCATAGTTTTCTGCTAGCCATTACCCACATTGGACCAGGATGACACTCAAAACTTCTTTCTTCGGTAAAAATTTGGTCATTGTGCTTACTCAAAAAAGTTATTGTCTTGAGGACCTGATGGAAAGTTTAGAGAGCATTTGCTTAAGAATTTTGCACGTTTGTATGGCTTTCTTCAAGTTGCTTTCTTATGCTCTTGAGAAATAAGTATTGTACTGTATATATGTGAAAGAGGGATCTCCCAGCAGGTAAGTACAGTTAAGCAGGGTGTTAGTTAAGAGAGAGTAGGATATAAAGAAACAGTAGATAATGATACAAGGTTAGTGTTGTCCTCCAGGTGGTGTGGGGGAGAGTGTATCCTTCAACTGCGGCATGAGTGTGGCTGGAGAGATATGACGATTATGTACCCAGATAGTTCATACCACAACCAGAAGCTTCTTGCTCTTGACAGTTCTACACCTTCCTGTGGTAGTATTTCTATGGAGGACTTTTGTCAACCATGTTAGTCTCTAGATATAAATTATACAATAGGTGTATTAACAAATTCGGTGTATTGCTACGTTAAATTAAAATAATCCATAATATTGGTACATTGAATCAAGTGTTAGTAATGGATGGGTGTGATGCGACCAGCTTATACCCATTTGATACTTAAGACTTGATCAGCTTTGTAGACTAATGGTAACGAGCCCCTTGCACACGAACTGCCAATGAGACTAACCTCTTCGCTCAACCATTCACATTCTGTTTTGGGTCTCAGTGTGTGTGTGATATATGGAACTTTTATGGTGTTCATCTGATAATAGACGTTCATGCTTTAAGATAAATCATTTTTATAAAGCAAATTAGATTTCAGAAGTCTTTTAATTATAGAAATTTAGCTAATGGGAAGTCTTAGTTTGCTGTAAGGACGTCACATATGCGGGCTAATACAATACATCCTGCCGTTGCTACTAATGTAAGATATTTATATTCCTTACTAGTTAATATCTTCTTCCTAACTTCACCTTAATAGTAAAATTAATACAGGGACCAATGGTATATGGTATTAGATCTCTTTAGACCTATATACATTACTAATTCTGAAACTACAGTTTAATATTGTTACAGTCAATATGTCAAATAAGGTAGAGTACTGTAATCTGTAAAATACACGTGGCAATGTTCCGTTTATATTGTTTATACTGTGTACAGGTTAGGCTATTTTGTTGAGAACTTGTGGTGGTATTGAAAACTCCCAGAAATTTTACAGAGTTGTCGCATAACAGATATAGAAGACAGCTAAGAATAATGTATAAGCTACTGAATCACTGTCGTCCTGTGCAAGGGGTTACTTATAATAATCAGAGAAATTTTATGATGAGTATTTATTCACAAGCTATGTTATTATAACCTGCCATGAAGTCCTGCACAAGATTACTAACTCAGCATTACTAAACACATCGCAGACCTTTAGCTGTGTTTGATATATGCCATTAACATACAACCCACCTGTGCCCCCCCCAAACACTGCTTCTGGATGTGTGCCCCCAACACTCTGCAGACGGTAAGAAACGATGAACTGATGTAGCACTCGCGCGCCTTTAAGACTGACATACTATATATAATAAAACCTAGCAGTGTTTATGTTAGCAGTGTTTGATATTACAAGCAGATTGCATGAAAAACTAAATTCGCTATGACCGGATTTGTATACCGCAGTATTTGTCTTGAACGAGTGTAGATTTTGACTAGGGGAAATGTTTTGTGTGTGTGAGATAGCATGTTCTCCTTCATCTGGCTGAGGCAGTATCAGAGAGAAAGTGTGTGTGTGTGTGTGTGTGTCTGACTGTCTGTAAAAGGTTATACTTCATCTGCTTTTTAGTTACTGTACTCTTTGATGTAGTTATAGAGATCTCTACACTTCAAGGCTTGTAGAATCTGGTTATTGCTTTATAAAATTCAGAAATACATGTTCAGTGTTGTACCAACTTGTACAGTACAGTACTTACTGTGTCTTCACATTATGTGTCTGTTCCATGTTGTTTGTAGCTAATGTTTATAATCTGGTTTAGGTACAAGGAGACTTGTGTTTGTACCTATCAAGTCTTAAGTTGTAACCCAGTGTCGCCCTCAACAGTAGTGACTGGCAAAACATTAACAACACCACTCTCACATTGCTATCCTAGCTCTCAGAGAAGGGCAGTGTTTACCTCTTAAAGCTGCGAGTTAAGTGAGTCATGCTACTACAGCAGCTTGTGGACACATTTATTTTCCTACAGGAGCCTCTGATCCCATGCTTCCTGGGAGTAATGCTCCTCGGGGCATTTCTAATTACGTAAAAGGAGAGTACTGTACAGAGACATTATATGGTGTTGAGGAGAGTGTAAGGTGTTAATTCCTTATTGTAGCTTTTAATTACTTCCTCTTATAAAATGGAGTTGTTCAGTAGCATTGGAGATTTACTTTACCACATCCTCCCTTTATCTTGTTGACGTTAGAAGCACAAGTTTCCCTCTACTGGGTTCTGTCGTCAACAAGGTAAGGCCTCTGTGTACAAATTGCAGAAACACCAAAGATTACTTATTTAGCTCTCAGCCTTATGATATTGAATTCAGTTTACCAGACCTTTCTTTGAAGGTTAAGGTTGTAACAGGAGAATTACACGATCCACTAAAGCAACCTCAGCTGTCGGCGTTGAGGGTTAGCCTGAGTTACAATCTGTAGACTAGATGGGTAAAGACATGTATCCCCTTGTCTTAACTCTGCTATAAAATGGGATATCCAGAAACACTCCTTGACCTATACTGTATATACCGAGTGTGGTAGGGTTTATGGATGCAGTGGAACGTGAGTATAAACCATTCACTTATAAATTATCTGTTGAATTTCTGGGCTCAAACCAATCATATGTGCTTAGTAAAAGAATACAGAGAATACAGTATTTATAGCTAGGATAATATTGTGTCAGATGAGAGTCAGACGTTGCTTGAAGCTTGATGTAGTTTTTATCTCTTATAAATTTAATACTGCATGAATTAAGACAATGAATAGGATGGTTTGATCACTCAGTTTGAATAGCAAGTTACAGTCATTTTCTGAACTTTTTTTTTATTGATAATAATTAATTGCTGTACTAGTTGATATATTCTTAAACTGTTATTTAAGTGTTTGGTCATCATTTCATGGACATATTAGATTACTTTTGTTTGAGGTGTTATGTACAAATTGTGTTTTAGTTTATTATGTTACTTATAGAAATTATCTCAATGTTGTAGTGTTGCTGCATCATGTAAGGTTAATTTGGAGGTTAAGACAGGACAGTATTATCTTTTAAGTGACAAGGTCTTCTGTTGGAAACTTTTTCATTTCACATCATTGATTATGTTTGAGTTACTCCTTTATACAGCGGCCACTTATCTCTTAAGTCTCATTGTGTTATTTTCCTTCAAGCATTAGTGTTTATTAGCTTTCTTTCTTTATATAGTTCTGATTAACTTTGTAATTAGGTAAGTATTAGTTGCTTGCACTATGTGAAGAAGAAATTCATTTTGTTCGGAGACTTTTATGTTTGTCATTCTAAGGATCTGTCTCTGTAGTACTAAGGTGTTTATCCTAATCCTCCCTCAGACAATTAGAGGAGGAACTCAAAACGGAGAAATTACGGTATCGTGAATCAGCGTCAGAGTACAAGGGCGAGTTGGAGCGCCTCCGCCGGGACAACGAACGCCAGCAGAAACTGTTGGCGCAGAACCTGACTAAGGGTGACGGCTCTAACCCTGAGACTCTCCTTCAGTCAGAGATCATGCGACTTACCTCAGAGAACCTTGTAAGTGTTGCTGTGGCCAGGTTTCGCTTATATGTACGGTAGTTAAGAAGCACATATATACTAGTTGTGTCTAGTTGAGTTATCTGCATGTTTAGTAAGTGTGTAATATTTATGGCCGTGCGTTATTTGTCACATGACCTTAATACAGACATCAGCATCATCTGCTCATAGTCGTAAACAGAACCTTTGCACCAATTTCATATGAATCTCACCACCCAAATTTAACATTGTTTTGGCTGTTGATGTTAACACTAAACCGTTCATACAAGTTAATTGGCCACATATATCAATCAGTGGAAGTTTATAAATTGTGCTCATGAATTCATGATGACGCAGGAGGACATAACACATTTAATAGTCCAGGAAAACTGTGGTGGGAGAGGATACTGTGAGGAAGATATGAATGGCTCTCTCTACTTTGACCAGTTTTAGGAGGATGACCATTTTATAGATTGGAGTTTAAACTTACAAAATTTGATATGTAGGTTTTTGGAAATGTGGAATTGAAACCTCCCCTTCTCCCTGGCTCATGTTGTTCTGGGAGTTTTAAGTAAAGTTTCATAATATGGTTGTATGTATGTCTTTCCTGGTACTGTATGTCAAATGTGTGAACTGTAGGTGTTTCTTAGAGTATTTTTCTGATGGAGCTGAATGCATGAAAAGGGTAAGTTTTAATAAGGAATAGGAGACCTATATCTGAGCCATGTATTCTGCAATAATGTCTTGAGTAACATAACCAGCCACTTGGATACTGTTGACACTTGATACAGATCATATATTGTGTTAGGATTTTAAAAAGTAGCTACAGATTTACTTATTCCTTTATTTTGAAGTTATATCATTAATATCAGACCTAAAAGCTTTGGATGTCATTTAGAAAAACACTTTTTCTTTGGAGTTGACCTTTAAATGCCATTAGATAAACAGGAACAGTATTAACTTAATTACACTCACTGATAGTTATCATTAATGATGCTTATTGATATTTTTATGAGGCTCAGTGGTTGACTGGTTACAGCACTCACCTCTTGATCCAACAATTGCCGGTTGAAATCCCACTCCTGGCTGCTGAGTGATGCACACACCAACAGTCAACACAGTTTCAGCCTGGGTGTTAGAGTACTGTACTGGCCACACTGTTTCCTTTTGTATCTAAAGCCTAGTCTTGTGTGTGCTGTATCCACATTACCCATAACTGGCCATTAGGCTTATGGCCCCAACTTTCAGATTTTTCATTGATAGATAAACTTTTGGGAAAACTACTTGAGAAATTTGATATACTGTACATAATACACTGTAGGATAGGGTTTGGTTTTGGCAAAGTAGGTCTAATAGTTGTTCAGTCAAGGTATGATGTCCACCTGTGATAAAAAATCTTGAAGTGAGATATATTTTCTTATTATTGCTCGAGTTGTTCCTTGTATAGGACTCACCAACACCCCCCTTTCATGATTGCAAACTGATGATGATATTGATGGTGGTGATGATGATGATGATGATGATGATGATGATATAAATAAATTAAAACCTTCCTTCACCATTGAGTGTCCTGTACTGTATATACTTTTATCATTGTATATATCGGTGTTGGTCCCTTAACACTCGCTCTACTCCCTTGCCCCCAGACGTCAGATAGTCTTATGCCACTGCAGCCGCCACAGGTGATGACTACTAATATGTACCCCAAACCTCTGCTTGCTGCTCTCCCACTTTTAGTTTTTTGAAGCCAATCAACATTTTCCATTAATCTGCATTGCTATTGCAGATTCTGCCTCTCCCTAAATTTATCTGGGTTCCAGGACGCCCTTGTTTAGTTGTCCACTGTCCCATACCATCACCTGAAGGAGAAAATGACTTCATGCCTCTTGAATGAATTGTACCTCTTAATCCTGTGTCTGATCTTGGACTGTTTATAATCTGGGGAATAAATAGTATATGGCCAGATCATATAGAACAAGATGATGTAAATGAAACAACTATAGAACTTAGTGTGGCCTGTATTCATTTACATAATATTGATGCTGTCTGCTGAAACTGCACTCCTTGCACAGTTGCTAACGGTCTTTGGTACTGAGCGTAAGAAAGAAAGTGGTTGATGAAGTCCTTATGAATTATGTCTGTGCCTGTCTCATCCTCTGCTTGGATCAGCACGTATGCCTCAACTCTCTCTCTCCTTAAAGTATTGTTTGGCTTTTAGCGAAGAAACAACCATTTCTGAATAAGTTGCTCTGTTCTTGTGTTATAAACGTTGGCTGTTATCTGAGACCTGTTCCACCTTTCCTGTTGGTCATAGGTTTTTTTTTATGATCTTGCATGGAAGTAAAGCCAGATTTTTTATTATAATTACCCTGTACTGTGATCTTATTTTTTCTTGAAGAATTTTTAAAATCTTTGTTGTTGTTGTAAAAATTGAACATTATCATTTAAATGCATGTTACATCACAGGTTCATATCATCATTTGCATACTGTATTATCTGAAAAATTCGTGTAATAAATGTGTATTTTTCAAAGTGGTACATCGTCTGAGAAAATTTTGTAATCCAATCAATACTGTATTGTGTAGATCATATGTACTGTAAACCGTAGGAACAATTAAGTTTGGAATGGGATGAACTATGATAGCCATTCAACTCTTCCTAGTATCTCCTGTGTATTGAGGTGGCTGTGGGTTTATCTGACAGTAAGAACGGAAGCTGTAGTTCAGAGGAAAGGCTCAGTAATTGATACAGTACAGTATTTCTCTGGTTCAGATTAACCTTTAAATTAGCCAGATCCTAACATCAAGGGTCACTTACCACCTACAGAACTAATCAAGGGTCACTTACCACCTACAGAACTAATCAAAGGTCACGTACCACCTACAGAACTAATCTAGGGTCACTTACCACCTACAGAACTAATCAAGGGTCACTTACCACCTACAGAACTAATCAAGGGTCACTTACCACCGACAGAACTAATCAAGGGTCACTTACCACCTACAGAACTAATCTAGGGTCACTTACCACCTACAGAACTAATCAAGGGTCACTACCACCTACAGAACTAATCTAGGTCACTTACCACCACAGAACTAATCAAGGGTCACTTACCACCTACAGAACTAATCAAGGTCACTTACCACCTACAGAACTAATCAAGGGTCACTTACCTACAGAACTAATCAGAACTAATCTAGGGTCACTTACCACCGACAGAACTAATCAAGGGTCACTTACCACCTACAGAACTAATCAAGGGTCACTTACCACCTACAGAACTAATCAAGGGTCACTTACCACCTACAGAACTAATCAAGGGTCACTTACCACCTACAGAACTAATCTAGGGTCACTTACCACCGACAGAACTAATCAAGGGTCGTTTACCACCTACAGAACTAATCAAAGGTCACTTACCACCTACAGAACTAATCAAGGGTCACTTACCACCTACAGAACTAATCAAAGGTCACGTACCACCTACAGAACTAATCTAGGGTCACTTACCACCTACAGAACTAATCAAGGGTCACTTACCACCTACAGAACTAATCAAGGGTCACTTACCACCGACAGAACTAATCAAGGGTCACTTACCACCTACAGAACTAATCTAGGGTCACTTACCACCGACAGAACTAATCAAGGGTCACTTACCACCTACAGAACTAATCTAGGGTCACTTACCACCTACAGAACTAATCTAGGGTCACTTACCACCGACAGAACTAATCAAGGTCACGTACCACCTAGAACTAACTTACCACCTACAGGGTCACTTACCACCTACAGAACTAATCAAGGGTCACTTGAACTAATCAAGGGTCACTTACCACCTACAGAACTAATCTAGGGTCACTTACCGACAGAACTAATCAAGGGTCACTTACCACCTACAGAACTAATCTAGGGTCACTTACCACCTACAGAACTAATCCTTACAGAACTAATCTAGGGTTACTTAGAATCAAGGGACAGAACTAATCTGGGGTCACTTACCACCGACAGAACTAATCAAGGGGTCACCTACCGACAGAACTAATCAAGGGTCACTTACCACCTACAGAACTAATCTAGGGTCACTTACCACCTACAGAACTAATCAAGGGTCACTTACCACCTACAGAACTAATCAGGGTCACTTACCACCAGAACTAATCTAGGGTCACTTACCACCGACAGAACTAATCAAGGGTCACTTACCACCTACAGAACTAATCAAGGGTCACTTACCACCTACAGAACTAATCAAGGGTCACTTACCACCTACAGAACTAATCAAGGGTCACTTACCACCTACAGAACTAATCTAGGGTCACATACCACCTACAGAACTAATCTAGGGTCACTTACCACCTACAGAACTAATCAAGGGTCACTTACCACCTACAGAACTAATCAAGGGTCACTTACCACCTACAGAACTAATCAAAGGTCACTTACCACCTACAGAACTAATCTGGGGTCACTTACCACCTACAGAACTAATCAAAGGTCACGTACCACCTACAGAACTAATCTAGGGTCACTTACCACCTACAGAACTAATCTAGGGTCACTTACCACCTACAGAACTTCAGTGACGTGATGTGGTATTCAGTATTGTCAAATCACTTAATCAAAAAAATTCTTGAACTAATAATTTTAGTTCATGATAAGTTGGGTAGCAAACAGACATATGGAGTAGCTGTGATCACACTCTTGGTGGATGATAACTAGCAGCTACAACTTCCTTATTTACCATCATGACCTTCAACAACATGGATCATAACCTCAGGAATGTACAGTACAACACTGCTCTTAATAATGCACAATAATCTGCTTCTATTTTGATGCACAACGATAAAGATTTAATACCTAAAATGATTCATATATGGGAACTTTTAACCCCCCTGCTCTACCATTCAAAACATTTCATAAGGACTCACAAAATGCTAAAACCGTAAAATAATAATGCAATAGAAATGTCACTGGGAAAATAGGCAGTAATGAAGAATATATATGTGTGTGTGTTCAGAGGAGATAATACTGGTAAGGTTGTGGTGTGAGGGTACAGTGTTGTGTCATATTTATGGTAATGAAGGATTGTATCTCCCACACCCAACAGAACCTCCAAGGCCAGGTGGACAGTCTAACAGAGCAGCTCAAGAAGTACAAGCGATCACTTAGAGCGTACGCCAAGAAGCTCAAGGAGGCTGGTGGTGAGTACAGTACTGCAGTTTGGTTCTATGCATTAACTTTTGACCGACTTCGGATTCTGACTCGAGTGGTTTGGGTCATTTTTCGCCGAGTCTTTTCATACACCCACATTGGTCGCGTTATGGTGTGGTAATGTCGTCTGTTGTCTGTCGTTCAGTTTGGTTTTCATTCACAAACTGTTCCTGATCAGATTAGAAAAAAAAAATCTTCATAATATGACAACTACTGGCCCAGAGTGTAGCAAGGCCAGCTGTCAAGATTTTACACCGGGAGTTTGTTGTAATGTTAACAGTTATGTCCAGTTAACAGTGATGAGGATGATGGGATCTTAGCTGATAATTGTGATCCTTTGAATGTTATAAATTCCCTACTGGTTTATATCCATACCCAGACCATATTGTGTACCTGATACTGAGTTAGAGAAACCAAAGAAAACTTGAAAATCTATCAACTTGAAACTGACAACTGAGATTGGAAATTAAATCATCAAGCAGAACAAGCAGGAGCAAATGATCATCAGGTTTGACATTTTAAGGATCATATTTCTCTTATATCTCTGTACAGGATCTCGTCTTTGTAGTTGTATAATGAACAAAGGAAGAAGGAAAATATTATTGTCAAGAGAGAGAGAGAGAGAGAGAGTTATCTTATCACGTGATGAGAGTGAGGAAGTAAAGGGATACTACCTTGTTATTAGATACTCGGAACATCTGCCATAATGTGCTGTGTGATGTTGGGGAGGTGTTCTTGTGTCTCTTGTCTACAGTGTTGGTACTGCTTACACGTTGACTTGAACTTGTATATGTTGTGGGCCTGTAATGAGAGTCTTAGTTTAATGTTGTGAGTGTAGGGGTGACTGGAGTGTATGAGAGTAGGTTTGTGTGTGTGAGAGTAGGAGTGAGTAAGTGTAGGCATGTGTGAGTGTAAAGAGAATGAATAAAAGTAATCTCAAGGCGAATCAATATATGAGCTTGACAGAATGTGCGTTGCATACTTGTCAACGGAGCGTGAGTGACATAGCCTAGAGGTCCTCAAATCCCTTGATAAGAGAGTCATTAGTGTGAGGGTGTTATGTAATCAAGGGGAGGGTAGGTAGGTGGGTGGGTGGGTAGGTATCATAAACGGCCCCTCACCTTCCATAGTTCAGTCCTGGTTATGACATCGTGCATGCCACAGTAATCCCGTTAACTGTCACATTATCCGAGCCTTCGTGCCACGGATCTACCTCACACTCCGGATTGTTAAAGTCAATCCCGAAGGTCGAATATGTAAGACAATCGACCTTGCACTGTGATTGATGCTTGTTTGGCGTAACATTCAAGCCTTTAATGTAATAGTCAAGAGGGTGGAAGATGTGTTGTTTTGACGCTGTTGTAGATGGGAAGACACACCAGGTACACCATGACTGAGTGTATTGCTGTGGCTGTAGAGAACTAGACACACTGTATGTACTTGTTTGTGTTGTGGACTGAGCCAGCAAAAGATGATATATTACTCACAGCAAGGATTCTAAATTTATCACTGACTCGAAGAAGAAGAAAAAAGAAATAATAATAATAAGAAGAAAGTAGAAAGAAAGACAAAATGAAAATTAGAAAATGAAGAAAGAAAAGAAGAAGAAGAAGAAGTGGTCTCGTGACTGTAGATGCTAAGGATTGTTAAGAATTCATCTGTTGGTTCCTGTGTGTATTTATAACTTGTTGAGTTATGTGATTTTCTATATTTTTTTTATGATAATGCTTTATGTTCAGTGTCAGGAAATCAAATATGTTAAGTGTGCAATTCAATCGTGTATATAGGATAATTTTTTTGGTGGGGGGTTAGGTTAGGTTATGCTGGGTGATGTAACCTAGAGTGGAAGTGTATGGTTAGAGAAGACCTTGACAACCACACTCTTGATGGCTTGGTTAGGTTTGGTTGGATTTCTTGAGGTTAGGTTAGGTAAGATTAACCAACCTAACCAACCTTAGCCAATTCATACCAAACCTGAACTTACCTTACCCTACCTTAATAACCTAACCTAACCAAACTAGGGGTGGCATAGTAATTTAATGGTCAGTTTTCGTGGGTGTTAATTACTTTCAGATACCGTAACAATTTGTTGTGTAAAAACAAGTCCAGGATGTATTTTTAGAAACTTGACGCCATGCATGCTAAACGCACTCTGTGTACCCCTTTCCCGGCCTAACTCGGCGGTCGCTGTTTTGTGTGTGTGTGTGTGTGTGTGTGTGTTCAGCTAGATAAGAGTAGGTAACCATGGCAACAACTTTTGTATACAGTACAGTAGTTTCAAGAACCTTAGCAACCACACCCACCTCCTGCCTTACCTCACTTCACACCCCCTTACACCTGCCTTTACCTCACTTCAAACCTCCTTTACCTCACTTCACACCTCCCTCACTTCATCTTTACCCTTCCGTCACTTTGCCTCACCCCTCCCACCTCACTCTACCGACACATCACAACTCCATTTTCCTGTCAGATTGGTTTTCGATTTTTTTTACTGGAACCTGAAGTGAAAGCCAGTGGTTAGAAGAGGGTGTAGGTGTGTAGGTAGGCACCATCACCACCACCCACACCCACCCACCCCATCCCACTCCTACCACCACCACCCACCATCCCCACACCACCCCACCCACCACTCCCACCACCCACTACCCACCACTCCCACCACCAACCACCACCACCACCACCACTCCCACCACCCACCACCACCACCACCACCACCCCACCACCACCACCACTCCCACCATCCCACCACCACCATCCCACCTCCCACCACCACCCACCACCCACCACTCCACTCCTACCACCACCACCACCTCTCCTCCACCACCCCACCACCACCACCAATCCCACCATCTCACCACCACCACCATCCCCACCACCCACCACCACCCACTCCCCCACCACTCCCACCACCAACTACCCTCACCACCACCACCACCATTCCACTAATCCCCACCACCACCACTCCCACTCCCCACCACCACCACCACCCCACCACTCCACCACCACCACCACCTCCCACCTTCCACTCACCACCACCACCCATCCCACCACCTTACCACCACCACCTCCCACCACCACCACCTTCCCACCACCCCACCACCACCACCACCACCTCCACCACCACCACCACCACTCCACCCCTACCACCACCACCAACCTCCCACCCCACCCACCACCACCCCCACCAACCACCCCACCAATCCCACCACCACCACCACCCACCGCCCCACACCCACTCCCACCACCCCACCAC
This sequence comes from Homarus americanus, assembly GCF_018991925.1. Lineage (NCBI taxonomy): Eukaryota > Metazoa > Arthropoda > Malacostraca > Decapoda > Nephropidae > Homarus > Homarus americanus. The sequence goes on from NW_024737068.1 coordinate 1,044,645, forward strand.
CACACCACCAACTCCACCATCCCACCACCACCACTCCCACCACCCACCAATCCCACCATCCTACCACCACCACCATCCCACCATCCCACCACCACCACTCCCTCTCCCCACCACCCACCCCACTCCCACCACCCCCACCCCCACCACCCATCCTACCACCACCCCACTACCTCCACCATCCCACCATCTCTACCACCACCACCCCACTACTCCTACTACCACCACCACTCCCACTCCCACTACTCCTACCTCCACCACCACTCCCACTACTCCTACCACCACCACCACCACCCCACTCTCCTTACCACCACCACCACTATCCCCACTACTCCTATCACTACCACCACCACTCCCACTTCTCCTACCACCACCACGAGATTACCATGGCAATATGTCAGGATTTGCACGGATCGACAACTGAAAGAAATCATCTGTTTTGGTGCACGGCGGAGAGGAGGGGTGGGGGTGGGTGAGGAGTCTCTTATGCCCAGAGATTCTTACGATATTTTTATTTCGATGTTCAGTGGCACATCAAAGTCTTCACTGTTGGGGAGAAGGTTAGGTTAGGCTTGAGTTGGTTTGGTTTGGGCAGATTAGATTAGGTTAGGATAGATTAGGTTAGGTTAGATTTTGGTTGTGTTAAGTGGGTCAGCTGGGGTTAGGATAGGTTAGATTAGGTTCTTAATTTTTCGTTAAGTTAAGTTTTGCTTAAGTGGATTAATTAAGGTTAGGTTAGACTATATTTTGATTGTGTTAAGTGGTTTAGCTTAGGTTAGGTTAGTTTTTGGTTAGGTTAAAGTTCAGTTCAAATTAACATGATGTGGAATATAAGGAGGACAAGAGTGGATAAGGACCAATCACCTCGCTTCATACACGCGGAGATTCCAAATTACAAGTGACTATAGTAAGGACAGTGTTGAGTGTTTTAAACCTGGAGACACTTTAGTTTTCTCGTAGAGGGGTCGTCGTCCTCCCGTACAGTAAGACCCGAGTAAGGTAACACAACACCTGGTATTATCACCTTACCAAGCTCTTAATTACAGGTGTCGCTCCTCCCTGATGCCACACACGTCTCTCTCTCTCAATGATTACGGCCAAGCATTTTTTGTGGGAACTTTTAGTTAACGAGATTATGACGAACCCTCACCGTCTCCTCCCCCCCACCCGACCCTCCTTTCTAACCCCCTCCACCCCATCAACTCTCCTGGGAGTTCATGTCTGGTCAACAGCACGAACATCTTCACTGCGGAAATGAGACCAGTCTGAGCTTCCCACACACACACACACACACACACAGGAGGACGAGTCGAGAGGAGGCACACAGCTTCAGTCACTCCTACACCGCCGTGAGACACACCACACACACCGCTACTAATCTGCTGACCCTCTCCCGCCCCGCCGTGAGGATCTTGAACACCGTCACCTACCTCGTCCCCAGCTGTCACGTCATCGTCACTCACTCCTATCAGTGGCTGGACAGATCTCAAAGAGTTGATGTCTACGAGTTTTTTGTTACTCTGGATGTATTTTGATCTATATCTCTACATCCGCCAGTGGAAATATTCACTCCTGAACCCTGGATATATTTCGATCTGTCTGTGTCCACCAGTTCGACGACAGAGTGAAAAGAAACATACTGGTCATAGAAACGTTTAGAATAATACAGGAGATCGTGGCCTATAAGTCACACACACACACACACGACTTTATTTGTTGGTGAAAATAATATCTGGGGATCTTGATATTAGTTAACCCGGTTTTAATGTGAGGACTTGAGTATGGTGTAAGGAAAATATATGTGTGTGTGTGTGTATGTATAGATTAATTGTGGTAGGTGTGGTGCTGGATGGTATAGTGGTGTGGTGCTGGATGGTACAGTGGTGTGGTGTTAAATGGTACAGTGGTGTGGTAGTGTGGTGCTGAATGGTATAGTGGTGTGATGCTGAATGTTACAGTGTTGTGGTGCTGAATGGTACAGTGGTGTTAAATGGTACAGTGGTGTGGTAGGTGTGGTGCTGGTTGGTACAGTGGTGTGGTTAGTAGGATAGGGGTAGGATTAGGAAGGATAGAGGATTAACTGTCTAAACTAAAGGATAAAGGGATAATCTCAGTGTTAGGATAGATAGGCTGACTATCCTACTCCCCTCACTTGATCGTGGTTATCAAACAAACATCCAACACCTCGACATTGTGGTGAAGCTCTGATGTTATTTTTGTACCTGGGACGACCACCAACATGTGACCTTTCGTGGCTGTGTGGGGTGGGGGGACAGGTTCGTGTGTGGGGTTGGTGTGTGTGTGTGTGACAGGCGATGATCATGAAAGGGTCCTGTGGAGGTGAATGCCTGGCGTTGACTGTTTCTGCTGAATTTTGTTTTTTTTCGGTAAAGCCCACTGTGCCGAGAGTCACTTAACAACAAATTCTCCTCCAGGTGGGCGCTAATTACCAGAGGTGCGTCACGAGGCAGGTATACACCACACACACACACACACACGGCGCGTATATAATGAGTGTCACAAAACACTAACACTACACACATGAGACACTACACATCTGAGACACTACACACCTGAGACACTACACACCTGAGACACTACACACCCAAGACACTGCACACCTGAGACACGACAAACATGAGACACGACAAACATGAGACACTACATGAGACACGACACAGTACACACCTAGACACTACACACATGAGACACACTACACACATGAGACACGACACACCTGAGAGACACTACACACCTGAGACACACTCACCACCTGAGACACACCACATCTGAGACACTACACACCTGAGACACACTACACATCTGAGACGCTACACACTGAGACACTGACTTGAGACGCTACACACATGAACCACACTGAGACACACTACACACCTGAGACACTATACACATGAAACACTACACACCTGAGACACACTACACACCTGAGACACTACACACCTGAGACACACCACACACCTGAGACACACCACACACCTGAGACACACCACACCTGAGACACTACACACCTGAGACACCACACACCTGAGACACTACACACCTGAGACACACCACACACACACACACCTGAGACACACCACACACCGAGACACACCACACTGAGACACACCACCACACACCTGAGACACACACCACACACCTGAGACACACCACACACCTGAGACACACCACACCTGAGACACACCACACACCTGAGGCACACCACACACCTGAGGCACACACACCTGAGACACACTACACACCTGAGACACACACCACACACACTGAGACACACCACACACCTGAGGCACACCACACACCTGGAGGCACACCACACACCTGGAGGCACACCACACACCTGAGGCACACCACACACCTGAGGCACACCACACACCTGAGGCACACCACACACACCTGAGGCACACACACACCTCAGACACACTACCACCTGAGACACACACACACCTGAGGCACACCACACACCTGAGGCACACCACACACCTGAGGCACACCACACACCTGAGGCACACCACACACCTGAGGCACACCACACACCCCAGACACACTACACACTGGCACACACACACCTGAGGCACACCACACACCTCAGACACACTACACACCTGAGACACAACACACCCCAGACACACCACACACCCTCAGACACACTACACACCCCAGACACACTACACACCTGAGCACACTACACACCTGAGACACACACACACCTGAGGCACACCACACACCTGAGGCACCACACACCCCAGACACACCACACACCTCAGACACACCACACACCTCTGACACACTACCACCCCAGACACACCACACACCTGAGACACCACACACCTGAGACACACCACACACCCCAGACACCACACACCTCAGACACACTACACACCCCAGACACACACCTCAGACACACTACACACCTCAGACACACCACACACCCCAGACACACTACACACCTCAGACACACCACACACCCCAGACACACTACACACCTCAGACACACTACACACCTCAGACACACCACACACCCCAGACACACTACACACCTCAGACACCACACACCTCAGACACACTACCCACCTCAGACACACCACACACCTGAGACACACCCCACACACCTGAGGCACACCACACACCTGAGCACACCACACACCCCAGACACACCACACACCTCAGACACACAACACACCCTCAGACACACCACACACCCCAGACACACTACCCACCTCAGACACACACCACACACCCCAGACACACCACACACCTCAGACACACTACACACCCTCAGACACACCACACACCTGAGGCACACCACACACCTGAGATACACCACACACCCCAGACACACCACACACCCCAGACACACTACACACCTCAGACACACTACACACCCCAGACACACTACACACCCCAGACACACCATAACGTCAGACACACTACACACCCCAGACACACCACACACCTCAGACACACACACACCTCAGACACACACACCCCAGACACACCACACACCCCAGACACACCACACACCTCAGACACACCACACCCCAGACACACCACACACCCCAGACACACCACACACCTCAGACACACCACACACCTCAGACACACTACACACCCAGACACACCTACACACCCTCAGACACACCACACACCCCAGCACACACCACACACCCCTGTGACACACTCACACACCCCAGACACACCACACACCCCTGAGACACCACACACCCCAGACACACTACACACCTGAGACACACTACACACCTGAGACACACTACACACCCCAGACACACTACACACCTCAGACACACTACACACCTCAGACACACTACACACCCCTCAGACACACCACACACCTCAGACACACTACACACCTCAGACACTACACACCTCAGACACACACCTGTAGACACACACTACACACCTGAGACACACTACACACCTCAGACACACTACACACCTCAGACACACTACACACCTCAGACACACTGCACCTCAGACACACTACACACCTTAGACACACACACACCTCAGACACACTACACACCTCAGACACACTACACACCTCCAGACACACTACACACCTCAGACACACTACACACCTTAGACACACTACACCTCAGACACACTACACACCTCGGACACTACACACCTCCAGACACACTACACACTCGGACACACTACACACCTCAGACACACTATACGTCAACACTACACACCTGAGACACACCACACATCGACACACTACACCTCAGACACACTACACACCTCAGACACACCTCACACCTCCAGACCACACACACACCTCAGACACACTACACACCTTAGACACTACACCTGAGACACACTACACACCTCAGACACACTACACACCTCAGACACACTATACACGTCAGACACACACACACCCTGAGACACACACACACCTCAGACACACTACACACCCTCAGACACACTACACACCTCAGACACACTACACACCCTCAGACACACTACACACCCCAGACACACTACACACTTCAGACACACTACACACCTCAGACACACTACACCTCAGACACACTACACACCTCAGACACACTACACACCTCAGACACACTACACACCTCAGACACACTACACCTCAGACACACTACACACCTCAGACACACTACACACCCTCAGACACACTACACACCCTCAGCACTACACCTCAGACACACTACACACCTCAGACACACTACACACCTCAGACACATTTACACCTAGACACCTGGACACACGACACACCTAGACACACGACACACCTGAGACACGACACACCTGAGACACACGACACACCTGGGACACACGACACACCTGAGACACACACACCTGAGACACACGACACACCTGAGACACACGACACACCTGGGCACACACACACCTGGGGCACACCACACACCTGAGGCACACCCCACACCTGGGCACACCACACACCTGGGCACCACACACTGAGGCACACCACACCTGAGGCACACCACACACCTGGGCACACACACACCTGAGGCCACCACACCCTGAGGCCACCACACACCTGAGGCACACCACACACCTGAGATACACCACACCTCAGACACACTACACACCTCAGACACACTACACACCTCAGACACACTACACACCTGAACACACAACACCTCCAGACACACGACACACCTCAGACACACCACACACCTCAGACACACTACACACCTGAGACACACTACACACCTCAGACACACACACACCTCAGACACACTACACACCTCAGACACACTACACACCTCAGACACACTACACACCTCAAGACACACTACACACCTCAGACACGACACACCTCCAGACACACGACACACCTCAGACACACGACACACCTCAGACACACTACACCTCAGACACACTACACACCTCAGACACACTACACACCTCCAGACCCCACACCACCTCCAGACCCACACACACACCTCAGACACACTACACACCTCAGACACACTACACACCTCAGACACACTACACACCTCAGACACACTACACACCTCAGACACACTACACACCTCAGACACACTACACACCTCAGACACACTACACACCTGAGACGCACTACACACCTGTCGGCAAGAATGTAAACAACAACAGCTGGGCACCTTTATCTACACACCATAACAACACCAACACTCTTCTTAGTACCGTCAGGCATGTTGAGTGTGTGTGTGTGTGTGTGTGTGCCATTGTCTTGAGTTACAGCCACACACTCACCACTGGCCAGCTTGGGGTCCTTCGTCCTCATCTTCTGATTTCAGCATCATCATTGTCGTCGTCGTCTTCATCATCATCTTCATCATCATTGTCGTCGTCTTCATAATCATCATCATCATCATCTTTGTCGTCGTCTTCATCATCATCATTGTCGTCTTCATAATCATCATCATCATCATCTTTGTCGTCGTCTTCATCATCATCATTGTCGTCGTCTTCATCATCATTGTCATAATCATCATCATTGTCGTCGTCATCATCATTATTCGTCGTCTTCATCATCATTGTCGTCGTCTTCATAATCATCGTCATTGTCTTCATCATCATCATCATCATCATTGTCGTCGTCTTCATCATCATTATTGTCGTCGTCTTCATCATCATCATTGTCGTCGTCTTCATCATCATCGTCATTGTCTTCATCATAATCATCATCATTATTGTCGTCGTCTTCATCTTCATCGTCATTGTCATCATATCATTGTCGTCGTCTTCATCATCATCATCATCATCATCATCATTGTCGTCGTCTTCATCATCATCATCATCATTGTCGTCGTCTTCATCATCATTGTCGTCGTCTTCATCATCATCATCATCATTATTGTCGTCGTCTTCATCTTCATCGTCATTGTCATCATCATCATCATTGTCGTCGTCTTCATCATCATTATTGTCGTCGTCTTCATCATCATCATCATCATTGTCGTCGTCTTCATCATCATTGTCGTCGTCTTCATAATCATCATCATCATTATTGTCGTCGTCTTCATCTTCATCGTCATTGTCATCATCATTGTCGTCGTCATCATCATCATCATCATTATTGTCGTCGTCTTCATCATCGTCATTGTCGTCGTCTTCATCATCATTGTCGTCGTCTTCATCATCATTGTCGTCGTCTTCATCATCATCATTATTGTCGTCGTCTTCATCTTCATCGTCATTGTCATCATCATCATCATTGTCGTCGTCTTCATCATCATCATCATTATTGTCGTCGTCTTCATCATCATCATCATCATTGTCGTCGTCTTCATCATCATCATTGTCGTCGTCATCTTCATCATCATCATCATCGTGATCTTCTGTCTTCATCATCATTGTCATCATCATCATCATTGTCGTCTTCATCATCATCGTGATCTTCGTCTTCATCATCATCGTCATTGTCATCATCATCATTGTCGTTGTCTTCATCATCATCATTATTGTCGTCGTCTTCATCATCATCGTGATCTTCGTCTTCATCATCATCGTCATTGTCATCATCATCATTGTCGTCGTCTTCATTCATCATCATCATTGTCGTCATTCATCGTCATTGTCATCATCATCGTCTTCATCATCATCATCATCATCATCATTGTCGTCGTCTTCTTCATCATCGTCATTGTCATCATCATCATTGTCGTCTTCATCATCATCATCATTTGTCGTCGTCTTCATCATCTTCATCGTCATTGTCATCATCGCATCGTCGTCGTCTTCATCATCATCATCATTGTCGTCGTCTTCATCATCATCATTGTCGTCGTCTTCATCATCATCATTGTCGTCGTCTTCATCATCATCATCATTATTGTCGTCGTCTTCATCATCGTGTGATATTCACATCATCATCATCGTTGTCGTCATCTTCATCATCATCATTGTCGTCGTCTTCATCATCATCATTGTCGTCGTCTTCATAATCATCATCATTATTGTCGTCATCGTCTTCATCGTCATCATCATCATCATCATCATTCTTGTCGTCGTCTTCATCATCATCGTCATTGTCATCATTATTGTCGTCGTCTTCATCTTCATCGTCCTCATCATCATTATCATCATCATCATTGTTGATCTTCATCGTCATTGTCATCATCATCATCATCATCATTGTCGTCGTCTTCATCATCATCGTCTTCACATCATCATTATCATGTTGTCGTCTTCATCGTCATTGTCATCATCATCATCATCATCATTGTCGGCGTCTTCATCGTCATCATCATCATTGTTGTCGTCTTCATCATCATCATCATTGTCATCATCATCATCATTGTCGTCGTCTTCATCATCATCATCATTATTGTCGTCGTCTTCATAATCATCATCATCATTGTTGTCGTCTTCATAATCATCATCATCATTATTGTCGTCGTCTTCATCATCATTGTCGTCGTCTTCATCATCATTGTCGTCGTCTTCATCATCGTCTTCATCATCATCATCATCATTGTCGTCGTCTTCATCATCATCATTGTCGTCGTCTTCATAATCATCATCATCATTATTGTCGTCGTCTTCATCATCATCGTCATTGTCATCATCATCATCATCATCATTGTCGTCGTCTTCATCATCATCGTCATCATCATCATTGTCATCGTCTTCATCATCATCATCATCTTCTTCACATTCTTATCATCTTCCTAAGGTTATTTACTTCCAGATGCTTGTAGATGACACGCTAGGTTTGACCAAAGTGTATAGATTGTAAGCTGGTATGAGTATAGTTACATGTATCAGTGTATATGTGTATGTGTTAATGTATGTATGTATGTATGATGATAATAGTTGGATAATGTGCCTTTATGGTTCACATTCTGGACCAGAGTATGAGAACACATCAAGTTACATTCGAGTCTTTTTCAAATTTGTCCGCCATTTTGATGTGATCTTCGTGCCTTATAGGAGCTTAGGGAGGGGTAGGTGAGGTAGGGAGAGAATTGATGCACCCTTGAGAATTCACTTTTTTATCGTAACTTATGTGAGTGTTTGTGTTTGGTACGGGATGAACAACAGCAACATCGCCTCGGTACCATTCACCTGTCGTTCAATTGACAGTATTTGTGATATAACCGACCCTGGTGTATTGTTGTTGTGTGTATTGTAGTATATGTTGTGTTTTAAGGTTACGGAATATTAAGAGTAGAGTGAAGAGCGGCGGTGGAAGTGACAACAGTAACAGCACCAATACAGAGGACAGTGAGAGAATCACCACCATTACACCATCCTCCCCCAGCGTCCTACCTCCGGCTTCTTCCTCTGTCTTCGCCATCAGCAGCCACCCTCTTCCCCAGCCTTCACTCTCCTCTTCTCCCTCTAGCCCTCTCGTCTTTTACACTCCTGCAAGTAATCTCCCACTGTCTTCCCCTGCTGCATCTAGTCCCCTCTTCCTGCCTTTCTCTCCTACACCATCTTCTGAAGGGTCTTTCGTTTTCCCAGGCCAGTCGCCGTCCCTTGTCCCTCACACCTCTGTTTCCCCCCTCTCTACCAGCTCCTCCTCCACACTTTCACTGCCTTCGTCCTCCACATCCATCAGCACAACTCTCCTGTCCCGGAACCCGTCGTTACACACTTTCAAACCAATGCCAGGGTGTTGGGAGGTGAGCGCGGGTATATACAAGGCACCCGCCGCTCCTCACCCTTTCCACCACACGGCTTCGTACTCCTGCCACCCTCGCGGAGGCTACCACAGCAGGCCACCAACACATGGACGCACCAGACGAAGCAGCCTTGTGGAGGTGCGCAGTGACAATGTCTTCATGGACCTGGTGCGGACCCTGGCCTCGTCGACCAGGAGGGCGAGCACCTCCAGCATCCATACGTGCAACGCCTGCGACGAGGCCAGGATGAACCAAGTCAACAATAATAGAAAGAATCAGAACACCAGCAACAATAACACGCGAGAACAAAACAACTGGCGCAGGAGGAAGACAGGGCTTGTTTATCCACTCAGGACAGGCGCCATACTCCCAGGTCTCGTAGGTAAATAGTTCTTCCCATCAGCAGGTGTGTCTTATACTCTGATGCTCGATTGTTTTTTCCACCCCAGAAGGTCTTCGCTGCCATTATATTCTTGCTACACATTTCCAGGGTTATATTACACTTAGTCCTTTTGAAAGATACGATTATATATGTATATTTATATGTATTTATGTCTGTATCATCCGGGACACACTCAACTAAACCCTCCAACACCTTACTGCCTTCTTTTCCCCACCTCTTCCCCTTCTTCTCCTCTGCCCCTCCATTAATCTTCTATTTTAACCTCTCTCTCTTCCCTAGCCTCACCCTCTCTCTCTCCCCTCCCCTCACCCCTCACCTCACCCCCCTCTCTCTCCCCTCACCTCCCCCCACCTCCCCTCACCTCCCCTCTCTCTCCCTCACCTCCTCTCTCTCCCCTCACCTCCCCTCTCCCCCTCACCCCCCTCTCTCCCCTCCCCACCCTCTCCCCTCCTCCCCTCTCCCTCCCCTCCCCCTCTCCTCCACCCCCCCTCTCCCTCCCCTCCCACCCCTCTCCCTCCCCTCACCTCTCCCCTCCCCTCACCCCTCCCCTCCCCTCCCCCCCTCTCCTCCCCTCCCCCTCTGCCCCCCTCCCCCACCCCCCCTCACCCCCTCCCACACCCCCCTCACCCCCTCTAACCTCATTTCTTTTTACTCCTCGCCTCTATCGGAGATTAAGTGAAATCAGATTTTCCTGGAATATGTCCGTGCACCAGACGAGTTCCTGCCTCAGACCACTTTGTAGAGAGAGTGAGAGAGAGAGAGAGAGTGTGAGAATTCGTATAGACTATTAATATAAGCTTACTGAATTAGCTGTATCACACACACACACACACACACACACACACACACACACCAGGACAGTAAGTGTGGTGGTAGTGATGATGTAACTACCGTGGAGGCCGGAAGTGAGGTCATGCAGTGGGTCAGCCGACTAGCGGGGCCCCAGGTCAAGCTGCCTCTCATACATACTATTGCCCCTCACTCATACATACCTACATACATACACACACACTGTTGCCCCTCATACATACATACATACATACATACATACATACACACACACACACACACACACACACACACACACACACACACACACACACACACACACACACACACACACACACACACACACACACACACACACAGCTATATTAGTACAGAAAATATTGAGTGATAAAGAGAGTAGGAGGGAGACTGGTGAGGAGGCGAGGAGAGGAGGAAGAGTACCACAGTTCCCCCCCAGTGATGGTCCTGGGGTGAAGGTGGAAAGAAAGTAATAGTAGGGGAGAAAACTGGAAGTAGTGTAGTGACCTCTCTCTCTCTCTCTCTCTCTCTCTCTCTCTCTCTCTCTCTCTCTCATACATACATACATCAGAAACGGACAAGGAATTTAAGGATATGCTGTATATTGAACAGTTATAAATAAATAGTGAACAGTACAGTGCAAAAGTTACACAAGACAAATTTTTAGGGCTACTCTTTCGTGGTTTATGGATAACATCTGTCCAATTGTTGGTTTCAGATCGGAAATATGCTTTATGTACTAATTTTGTTCATCTGAAATTATTCTTTGCTTTATATAGTTCAGAACATCTGTTTAATATAAGGTAACGGAGTTTTGGGAGGGAAAGCTCTCTAGAAATGATTTTTGTTAGTTTGTAGCATAGTGTATATGGCCAGTTGTCAAATTTCTGTCTATTTTCTCTTTGTTAGACTCGCATACATATGTACGTGTAGGAGATCTCGCACTAAGGATGGAGGTGAGAAAGGAAACTTACAATGGCGTTTTCTATATATATATATATATATATATATATATATATATATATATATATATATATATATATATATATATATATATATATATATATATATATATATATATATATATATATATATATATATATATATACACACAATGCAGTGCTAGGGAGTTGCTGTGTGGTGAGGAGCTTGTTGAGAGTAGGTCTTGTCCGTTTGAGAATGTTGAGTAGAATGACAATCACAGCGAGGCTTGGGGTATTTATACGATTCTGCCAGATCTGGTGGAGAGATGTGAAGTGAGTGGCGCTGCTGATTGGCTGAGGTGAAGGCGGTAACTGGCCAATCACAAAGCAGTCCGAAAGCGAGGCCCAGTCTGTGGAACTCGCTGCTGGTTGGCTGGGAAGCGGATGGCAAGTGACCAATCAGCAGTTGTAGGGGAGAGTATCCACAACAATATTCCCCTTCCCCTCTGAGCGCTGCAGGAAACTTGTTGTTGGCAGGGTTGTATCCCACATGTGAGACGTAACGGGCGGGGGTGTGAACCACTCGGCTGCTATGGATGACGACTCCATCTAGTGACACGAAACCTGTGGGAGAAGCAGAGGGAGAAGGAGGGTTGTATAAGAGAAGGTTGAACAGGCGAGGAATGTGTTGCTTCTCTCGCGGCAGGTGCAAAGTCCTCAGGGGTTCCGGGTAGGGTGTCTGGGTCCATAGGGCCGGATGCAGGATCCTCATCAGGAGCAGTAAGTACCTGAGGGAGAAAAGAGGGTGCTGTGGGCAGCAATGGTGACCAATCAGCAGTTGTAGGGGAGAGTATCTGTAGTGGCTCCTCTCCCCTACAACTCCCAACTGAGCTCCGGCCGCGCGCCTACCAGCCAATCAGCGTACAGCCAGCTACGCCGAGAGACTAGGTCTATGCAGAGGACGTAGGGGTACGATCGCCGACCTAGTCTTTACCTTCATCCTCTGGTTCAGGATCAGAGCGTTTCACACCTTACGCTTAAGCCGCTGTGATTGGTCCTCTCGCTACGCTCACCCTAAATCCTGATCCTCGTAAATTGTATATATACGGCCATGCCTGGCCGGGGAGACCATTCTACACTCGGCTACTGGACCAGCAACATCTCTCACAGCTCCTCACCACTCAGCTTCCTCAGAAACCTCCTCACCCTACGGGACCTCTGAGCAAGTTTCTCCTCACCTAGTCACTCCTAAGCACTGCGCTGTACAACAATATATATATACAGAAAGCGCATTGTGAGTTTCTATCCTACCTCATTCCTGAGTGTGAGATATCTACATGTACGTACGTTTGTGTGCCCATACAAAGAGAGTTGACAACTGGCCACATACAGTACGCTACATATCCACTACCAGTTATTATCAGTGTAAATGTTTTGTACAGCTGTTGGTTGTATTTTTATCTCCTGGAAATTTTAATAGTGTATCTTTTATAAAGTTTACTTTGGATGTCTTCTTTGTGTGTTTTAATCATGGAAATTTATCCCTTCGTGTGATAATATTGTATGCCACCGTTAGTTAGCTTTTGTTGAGGTTTATTTACTGACTCGCCATAGTGACTAGTTGAAAACATGTTAGTAATGTTGTTGTGCTAGTTTTTGTTATTGTCAGGACACTTCCACTGTATATGTGTGTCATTTACGTGTGAATGACTTGTTTAAAATTTTATCATTTCCAAATTTGCCCAACAATTTCTTTTTAAACTTTGATCTCATTAAATTTTATGAATCAAAATAACTTGAAGAAAAGCTATTTATTGTTTCAAAATTTTCGTAGTGAGTTCAAAATATCGGTGACGGCATTTTTTTGGTTTATGGTGCCATAGTTTTGTAAACTTTATCATATATTGCGTTGTATGCATCTTCATTTTGTCGTCTTTACTCATGAACCTTAAGACTCATTCTTTAGATTATTCTACTCCAGGTAATGAGTGTTTTTTAATGATATACAGTACTGATCTATTTGTCAGGTTATCACAGATATATTTTGAGAGCAGAGAAAAGGTTTTGTTATCAAGTTCACTCAGTCGTTTGGTATTTATTATTTTTGTGGATGTTGCAGTCTTGTGTTCTTGTATTTTTAAGCCATTGTAGAATTTGTGTTATTTAGATGCAGTATTAATATTACTAATACAGTACAGGTGTATATTTATAATTAATACTTATGAGTTTTACACACAGTCATCACTTGTTTATTAATGATGCACATTGTCTTTATTAAGTGTTTCCTTGGTGGACTTTTCCATTGGTTCATTTTGGTCATTGTCCTCTCTCTCACTTTTCTGTGTATGTCTGACTGACTGACCTTTCAGGCTCGGGGAGCAAGCGGTCCTCAGCACAAGGCAGCCCGTATGGTAAGCTGCCTGCAAGCGCACGTTGGTGATGTGCCACGTGTACATGCATGAGCATGCATGCAAGTGCAAAACACATATATGCATACTTTACTCACACACACACACACACACACACACAGACTATAGCTAAATATACTGTTGATTCAATAAGTAGTATTATTTATATATATATATATATATATATATATATATATATATATATATATATATATATATATATATATATATATATATATATATATATATATATATATATATATATATATATATATATATATATATATATATATATATATATATATACAGTTAACCCTCACTTTACGCGGTTAATGTAACCCGGAGGGTCCCGCGTAAAGTGAGGCGGAACGTGAAAGTGAATAACATAACATATGGGATTAATTGAAATGGAGTCCGGGCCGATCCCCAAACTCCACTTTTTGACGACACACAACTATGTTGTAGTAAAAATTTTATCTTAACTTTATGATGGTATGAAAAAACAAGTAATATAGAAGAGGTTAGGTTAGGAAAGATAAAGGTTAACATAGGAAAAATAAAGGTTAGGTTAGAAAACTAAAAATTAGGTGTAACACTTACGGTAGTAGAAGAGATGGGTCGGCATACGGGGATGGAGGCTGGTTCCGAGGCAGAGGGCAGATTACTGGCCCTCAGGTGAATCACCATTACTAGGTGAATCACCATCACTGTCACTTACAGTTGTCAGGGCTTCCCTGACAAATCCCTCAAAGTCATCTTCACTGCCACTATCACTGGCTTGGGCTGGCTGTGGTGGGTTGCGGGCGAAGAAATCTGTTATGCTTTGCTGACGGCTGGCGTTGATGTTGTCGTGATACACCTTGATGTACGGCTCCATAGCCTGCACCAGCTGGGTATGGAAGACTTCATAGCGGTCATCGTCATTGTCGCGGGAAAGGAAGGACTTCATCTTCTCTGCACACTCCATGGCACCCTTAATATCACTATGACTTAAATTGTGTTCTTCGGAGAATGACGCACCTTCTTCCTCCTCTTCACTGACTTGTTCTTCTTCCAACATCTCGTCGGCAGTCACTTCAGGATCTCTGATCACCTCCAGGATGTCGTCGTTGGTGGTCTCGGAGAAGCCTGGAACTGTAACAGTCTGCGCAGCTTCTCTGGCAAGGTCCACTGCTACTGCAACATTCTGAACCTCACCAGTCACAGATTGACTCCTCCTCTCACCTGGTATTCCATGCAACACATGTCTCCATGCGTGACGAATTGTAGCAATAGACAGCTGATCCCATGACTCCACCAAGAAGTCCACAGCTTTCTTGATGTTAAATACTCTCCAGAATTGTTTGAAGAGTATTTTTTGCTGTTCTAACTGTTGATCCTCATCTTCTTCGCTCTTGCTATCGGTGGTGGTGTCACTCAGGTTACGCAACTCTTCCCTGGTGTTGGTGTAGTCGTTCAGGAGCTGGAATTTTTTTGTTGAGAATGCAGCTTTCACATTGCAAATCAACTCCTGGTCCATGGGCTGGATTAAAGACGTAGTGTTGGGAGGAAGGAAGACCACTTTTACGTTGGGGTGACGATCTAACAGTAGGGGCGAGTGTCCTGGTGCGTTGTCCAGCAGCAACAAAATATTGAATGGCACATTCTGTCGCTCACAGAATTTTTTTACATCGGGAACAAAACAGTCATCAAACCAGGAGAGGGACAGTGTAGAGAACATCCACGCCTTACGTGCGGTCAGCCAGTGGACATTTAGCTTGGTCATGTCCATGGTTTTGTAGGCGTGCGGCTTGCGTGCTGTGTGGATCACCGATAACTTGAGCTTACAGGTACCTGAGGCATTGGTGGTAAACAGGACGGTGATGCGTTCCTTCTGCATTTTCCGGCCCCGAATCCTGCTGGCATTCTTTACAACGAAGGACTTGGAAGGTAGCTTTTTCCAGAAAAGACCAGATTCGTCCATGTTAAACACCTGGTCGTCACTGTACTGTCCTTCCTCCATAATCTCACGTAAAAACGGAGGAAATTCCCAGCCGCAGCACGATCAGCACTCGCTTCTTCACCACCAATGTTTATATTGGTGATCTTGTTCCGGATCTTAAACCTCTGTAACCACCCAGAGGAAGCATTAAAGGGTTTGGGCTCTGAAGTTCCCATCTTTCGTGCCACTGCCATGTACAGTTCACGTGCGTAGTCCTTAACAGAGCGCGTGTCGACCGCCATGTTCCGTCGCGCCTGACGCACCAAGTACCTCACAAGTAATTTTTCTGTCTTGAGAAGCACCTGGTTGTGAAAATATTTGATCATAGAAGCACCTGTAGACTTTGTGATCTTCATGTGCTCCTTTATCTTGGCTGAATCCTTCTTTATAGTCCGGATCGTAGATTCGTTCACACCATGCTGGCGCGCCAAATCAACCTGCCTTGTTCCTTTCTCCAACTCTTGGATGATGGTATACTTCACCTCGTAGCTTAAGGAACGTCGTGTCTTCTTTGGCTTAGTGCCGCTGGGTCCAGGTAAGGAAAGGTTTCTCTCTGGGGGTGGTGGTCCGGCGGAAGCCATTTTACGGAACAATGGATGCGCGTTTACACGGAGTGGCCTTGAGGGATGAAACTGCCGCGGCTAGGTCAAGCGTCGTCTTTCCTCCCTCCCTCCCTCCCCCGGGTGGACACGTCATAATACTTTAAGCCAATTACAGCTAGCAGCAGAGGGGGGGTAGGGATGCATGGCCAATCACAGGTCTGATACGTCATATGACGTCAGTGATAACGCAACAAAGACACACACTGCGCAACCTTACTGCGCCGCTTGCCCAAGCGGAGGGAGAGGCAGGCAGGCAGGCGGGCGGGTGGGGCGAATCTAAAAATAGCGTCGCACCGAACACTCTCCGCGTAATGGGGTTCACGTACCGCGTAATGTGAGCACGTGAGGTTCTGGCAAGGCACCGCGTTAACGTGGAAACGCGGAATGCGGGACCGCGTAGATTGAGGGTTAACTGTGTATATATATATACATATATATATATATATATATATATATATATATATATATATATACATATATATATATATATATATATATATATATATATATATATATATATATATATATATATATATATATATATATATATATATATATATATATATATATATATATATATTTCATTTAGATCCACAATTGAAACGTGGATAAGAAAAATCTTGATAAAATCACACAGGGAAAAGGGAAACGATGGAGAACCTTAGCTTTCGTCTTTATTCAAGACATCTTCAGAGGCAACTGAATTACAAAGACTGAGAGAGAGAGAGAGAGCTTATGTATATAGGGTGACCTTACAAAACATGAGGTCAGGTAAAAAAACATGACATCCACTAATCAACACACCAACCACACAGAAAACATAAGAAGAGATTATAAGAACGGGCGACATAACTAGTCATGTCACGCCAGGTAAAAAATATGAGACCCACTAATCATCTATCATACATCTACCTTACATGCTTTCAAACCATTTTTAATTTGGGCACTGACAAATAAATTTGTGTAACGTATTATCAGTTTTGTACTGACTACCACTAAGGTTTAAAGAATACATTTCTTTAATCAAACTTCCTTCAACTGTATATATATATATATATATATATATATATATATATATATATATATATATATATATATATATATATATATATATATATATATATATATATATATATATATATATATATATACACACAAACACACACAGGAGTATATGAATATTAATACTGAAAAGTCTTTCAGCCATAGATTATATGAAAAAAACGAGGCAAACAGTACTGCCACTATAGAGAAGTTATATGGAGTACTTACTGTGGTAGATGTTATGCTTTAATGCTATAACATTGAACTATGAGTAATGCTGTACAGTACAGGTACTTGTACTGTATATCAATGGATTAACTTGCCAAAACAAAATATATACTGTACTGAATATGTTTTATGATGTAACGTTTGTTTCAACAACTGTGTACATATATTGAATTTCCTGACTTCATATCAGAATTTTAAATATTTTTCAAATACTATACTGTACAGTATATTGTACACTGGTATGCAACCACCCCTGACACCTTCAAGGGATCTCATTAGTAAATACTCCTGACAAACAATATACTGTACAGTACTGTATTACTAGTACACTTGACATAAGTGCAGTGCTGCACAGTATTATTATCTTAGATAAAATGACCTTTAATCTGTTGACTTGGTAATTACAGTTGTGAATCAACAAATAAACAACAATAGAAAATTGGAAATTGTAAAGTAGACTTAACAGTTGTCTGACAGTTAAGTTACATATTTCCTCGGCTTAAGTTACAGGTTTATGTTCTATGGTACAGTGCAGTACAACACACAAAATGGTAGATATCCATCAGTTTGGTCGACCCATAAGGAAAAAAAAAGGTGTGGAGTGTAGTGACTAAGTGGCTCCACAGTTCCCTGTCCTGAGGGTCGCTGGTATGCACACACCCCCCCCCATCTATTCAGTCGTGAATGATTCCATAATTTTAGAGTAATAATGTAAGTCAAGGTGGTTGAGGGCAATGCTGAGTCACACTTACCCTAATAGGCCATCAGGCCTGTGGGACCCACTTTCACTAGTACAGTACTGTAATCAGATGTAAGTTTTCTGCATGGAGCTACAGTACAGTATTAATCTCTGATTTGCATGGTTTTTGCAGCTTTTATCATGGAGGCATGTTGTGCTGTATATATTGTATTATAAATTTTGTTGAGTATTCAGCACACAAGGCTGACATAGCATTATCATGAACAAATGTGTCATGAAGCTGCAAACAATTTTTTAATTGTTAAGTATAGTCCAGTGTTGAAGTTTCTTCCTGTGACAGTTTGAATTTAATGTTTTGAAAAATTACAGCATGATCATAGTAAAACCAGTAAGGCCAGGTACAGTACACAGATATACATAAGTTATATTACAGTGTACAGTACTATACTGTATTAGGATATTTAGGCACTGTGGAACAAGAACAAAGACATTTGTATATACTAATAGGTATTTTATATATACAGTATACTGTACAGTACATGTAGTGCTGACATAGTGGCACCCTGTACAGTTCTGTTTTTTTGCATGGTGTTAACTGTTGTCATGTGTCAGCAGCATGCATATACAGTCCTGTTGTCAAATTATTTTCTTTTTTTGCTTCCTCAGTGTTAGTCCAGGCTAATATTACTACAGTATGTAAAAGCACTGTAGTAATTTTTAAACTCTGACTGGATCATTTCATTTTATAGAATAGCAAAACACCGATATTGATATTGAGTTACCATTTTAGATTTTGCACTTCATGTGGATTTTTGTACATTTACTATTATATTTTCTCATTTCCTTGAGTCTGTTTTAAAGGTCAGGTTCCATTACCGGTAATTTTAAGAAAAGTAACATCAGCTTTGTAGATGAAAATTTCCTTCTTTTTTTTTTTCTCCTGGCCAGCAATACTTTTTTTTTTCTTTTAGTAAAGTGAAATCAGAAGTTACTTTTTCACAGACCTTGTGGGGAAGGAAGACTTGAACACCCCAAACTTGTACAGTAGTATTTATAACTATTAAACCTATTTTCTTGGCTTTGAAAATCCCAGGTGTACTTGAAATGTTATTGAAATATCATACTGAGCAAGAGGTGTACTTTTTGCTCAAACTAGTTTTCAGTCTTGACTTCATATTTCTTTTCCCACTTAGGTGGTGATCCTCCTGACCTGCTGGATGTTAACGCCACACACGAGGGGGAGGTGATGCCAGTCATCCGCAAGAAAGAGAGAGATTACATGGGCATGTTTGAGTATGACCGGAGGGAGGAGATGCAGATCATACGCGTCCTCATATATGGTACGTACAGATTTTGCACATCAGGGTGTGTCTCAAGACTTGTGCCTCCTGTATTTATATTTGTTCTTATGATTTTTTAGTTAGTACTAAAACCTCTACAGTATACAGTATCATGGTATACTGTAATTTGAATATGTACTCCTGTGGTTTAAAGTTTCTTTGTAAAGATTCTTAGAAAAAAAAAATTTAAATGTCACATTGCAACTGAAGTGAGACTGGTATTATTAGCCGAAATTTGTGACATGACACCCCATGTTCCTCAACAATATTTGGTGGAATTACCGTGACCAACTGAAGGTTCAGTTGCAACCATAACCCTTACAGCCCTGTTGGAGATGTCACTTGTCACTTAGGGTTGAAGGATAAAGAGTTCTGTTGTCATCAGCCGTGTGCTCTGCAACATTTATTTGACTTTATTGTAAACTGTACTCTCATTAGATCAAACCTTACCCATTATCTTCTGATTGTACTGTTACTTTATATCTATGTAAGGTTATTCAGGCAACAGAAGGGTTTATTTAGAAAAAACTTCAATAAATTTTACTACATATGTATCAAGGAGACTTTTCCTGGATAAATAACAAATGGTTTAATCCCAGTTACCCTTTGAAACCAGTGTTGAAATGATTGGATACTTGCATTCTTAATATACTGGTACCTTTTGATATTAAACTGATTGTCTTTCTTTTCTATTTAATACTGTATTTACTCTTTTATTGAATACATTATTCTGTTATTTTGTCAGAACTGAAACCACGTGTTGCTGTAACATTCCTGCCTGGGCTGCCTGCATATATTTTGTTCATGTGCATACGGCACACTGACCATATCAATGATGATGAAAAGGTGCGGTCCCTTCTAAACAACATTGTGAATGGTGTGAAAAGGGTGATCAAGAAGCGTCATGAAGACTTAGATTCTACTGTATTATGGCTTTCTAATGTCCTACGACTTCTACACAACCTCAAGCAGTACTCAGGGGACAAGGCTTTCCAGGCTGAAAATACTGTTAAGCAGAATGAACAGTCTCTCAAGAACTTTGACTTGTCAGAATACCGACAAGTCTTGTCCGACATTGCTGTTTGGATTTATAACGTGAGTGATGATTTAGTCATAGATTTAGTACTGTACTTTGGCACCTGTGACCACCTGATCACACCAAATGGATGCAAAGCATTATTTGTCCACATTCTGAACCCATTATTTTATTATAACAATTTCTATACTATAGGTGGACTCTTATAAAGGTTGTTTATATGCATTTAGTATTATTTTAAGAAAGGATAATAAGGACTTAAGTATTATGGTTTTAGAACTAAGTATGGTAGTACAGTAGAGTATACAGTACAAGAACTGTACACATATTCCAGTGTTTTTCTTGATAGTCACAGTCTGCCCATTACTTACATCTCAGTAAAGATTCTCTTATGTAATTGTACCCCAGCCCTGGTGTCCTAATACTGTACCAAAGGTGCCTATGTCTGATTTTTTTGTCTAAAATTGTTAATGGTGTTATATACAAGTTGTGTAAATTGAGAATTTCTTGTACCAATATTTAATCTATACTTTTATTAGTGGTAAAATTTTTACATTCATTCAGATCAGTTGTTCCGTGTAATTACACATGTATAAAAAAAAACATTCATCTTTGCAGGGAGTGATTAAATTAATGGAGGAAAAAGTGCAGCCATTGATCGTGCCTTCCATCCTGGAACATGAGGCCATTACAGGTCTCTCAGGCAACAAGCCGGGTGGTATGAGAGGTGAGGATAATAGCTTTTGATGGCTTTAGTACCAGTAATTACACAACCTATATCTCAAATGTGTGTAGGACTCTGGTTCCAGGGGTAAGACTGAACAGCTATTGAGTATTTTTTGTATGTAGGTAATTCAGTTGCCCATTTAGAACTACATGCCAGTATTGTGTTATGTTCATTCACATTTCCCAGAATTAGAATGTAATTTGTCTAGGCTGTTTTTAATATATTATCTCTCCAAATTACTAGGTCGAGCTGGCAGTTTAGCCCGTGAGCTGGAATCCCCTGTAGAACCTCAAAAAGCTCTAGATCTGCTACTTAAGGAGATGACACAGTTCTATCGCACACTTGCAATGTTTGGAACTGATCCAGAGCTTATTACTCAAGTTTTCAGACAGGTAAGTCAAGCCATACAGTAACAATAATTATATAAAGATTACTTCAGTTCATCAAGCTTCCTGTTATAAGTTGAGACCAACCTGCTTTATCAGGGACTCCAAGTTCCTTTCAAGATTACCCAATTTCTGATCAAGCCCAAAAATATATACTGTAGTACAATATACAGTATATATGAAAACTTGGCATTCTTTTGTATGTTCTATTTTTATATCTTATTCCATTTAGTCACTTTTTTAAAGCTGTATTTGTCCTTATACTGATTGTTACTCTCCTAATGTCATACAGCCTCCATTGGTGAAATACAGTCCAGTGCTTACAACTCATCTTCGTGTATAATCCTATTCTGCAATTGCTTAAGGAATGTTTTCTTAAAGATTTTAAATTACCTAACCTAAATTTGCTATTTAATGTCCTTGTAGTTTGTGACAGGTTGGAAGAATATAGTCTGGAACATGTTTCATAATGAGTAATTGTTTTCATTCCAGATATTCTACTTCATCTGTGCTGGATCTTTGAACAACTTGTTGCTCCGTAAAGATATGTGTCACTGGTCAAAAGGCATGCAGATTCGTTATAACTTAAGTCATCTGGAACAGTGGACACGTGATATGCGACTCCACGAGTCAGGTGTCACAGACACTCTTGCTCCCATCATCCAGGCTGCCCAACTTCTTCAAGCCCGCAAGACCGATGATGATGTCCACTCCATATGTGACATGTGTGACAAGCTCTCTGTGTCTCAGGTCAGTACAGTACTTTGTTTTACTGGTAAGGATGTCAAGTCGTGAGAATAATGGAGAAGGGTAGATTTTTGTGAGAAATATTTCCTCTTAAGCTGCTGATCTTATTTATTTATGGCTTTGTGTTTCCGTCTGTTCCCATTAATTGTACAGCATAGTGAAGGAGTGTTATAACAAAAAAAATATTGATTGTTGTTATTAATTGATGCTGCTATGTGAGAAGGTGTTACAGTACTGCATATATTTATCAGGGTTCTCTGTCTCCTGCATTGTTGTGGTGTGGCTGACCTCAGGGTGTTGATCTGGTGAACTTGAAGCTTCACTGGTCTGTGGTAAAAGAAAAAAAAGAATAACTGTTTGGAAAACATATACAAATCTGTACCAACTAATGATAAATTCACAAAGGGTACATGAATATCTATACAGTACTGTATTAAAAGAGCTGATACATGAAAATTATCAGTGCATTATTCCTGATTGGAATTTCTTTTAGCAATGATGTATTATTACTAACATCATCCAATTTTAAACAGATCATCAAGATCCTCAACCTGTATACACCAGCAGATGAATTTGAAGAACGTGTTCCCATCACCTTCATTCACAAGATCCAAGCTAAATTACAGGAACGGGCAGAGGGTGAACAAGCTCAGGTAAGTATTTTTGTGAATTACTTTTTTTTTCCAATGGATATTAAAGTATGTACTGTATTGTCATAATTAGATACACAATTCCAAAGAAGGAAAAGTGTCTGCATTTGTGAATATATAACTGATAAATTATAGTTCTCACAAGTGTATTGGGTTTAAGATTAGTGAAAAACTAATAAGTAGGTCTGTGCTAGTGATGAACAAAATTATGCATTGTTAAAGCTATTTTACTTTTCCTGCTCTACAGGCAACCTTACTGATGAACACCAAGTTTGCCTTCCCTGTTCGGTTCCCCTTCAACCCATCAAGCATTCATCTAGAGGACGTTGAGCTCCCCGAAGCACTTCCCCTAGGCATGTTGAAGAAGGTGTAATCAAGTTAAAAAGCCGGTGGTGATTCTGTTTGCATAGAGCAGCTAGTGAGAGGCAGCAATAAATTAGTCAAAAGAGATGCCATGAAACCTTCAGGAGTGAGGCTGATAATAATTTACTTTGGCAAAAGTCTGCATGGAAATGCTAGACAGTTAATTGTATTATATAGCTTTTAAAAGAGAAAATCAGTGGGAAGCAGTTATTGCTGTGAAGTACCTTATTATCTGAAACAAAGTCATCCAACTCCTGGAGAATAAAGTCATAACCAGTTAATTGTACTGTCATAATGAAGCCATGTTGCTTCTTAATCACATAATGTTTTTTTAAGTGAAATGAATAGGTCTTTCATCGGTGAAGTGTCTCATGGAGTCAATTTGGACAATAACACAGTTTATTTAGTTAGGTCACCTATTTATGAGGACTTGAGGGTGGATGTTGTGTGATAGTTCATAAAAAAACAAAATGAGTCTGCCGGGTTCTCTTATCACTTATTCCTTTGCCATGTGTTTATCTTCCAAAAAAATGAGGCCTTGGAATTGAATTGAAATGACTTCTTGGAGAGTAGTAAGATAGTGTATAGAAGTCAAAAGCAAGCCTTTGCTCTTGATTTCTATCAGAGCAGCTTTATCTAAATTCTAGGGAAATAAAATGAATCATTTACTGTATGTTTTGAACACAATTTTATGCCTCCACAAGGTGACACTCAGTATTAAATGTTGAAAAATGCATTTGTTTGCTCTGTATTATTTAATTTCACTATGGAAATTATTCCACTCCATATTCCTTTATTGATCTATTTTCCATGACAAAGGTATGTAAAAAAATAGTAATTTAACTAAAAACTTGGATTCGACATCATGTTAAGCAGCAGCGGCAAGGCGGCCACAAGTAGGTATTGTACATAATTGCTGCTAATGCATTTTAACTGGTTCTCTTGTGAAATGGCACATAACTTAATGCATTCCTTTCACATTCCAGAGCCTATAGTTAAATATTACTATAATGTAATACTGTATATGGTTCATAGTGTTATTTATTTATTGTATAGATGTTCAGAGTTTAACTTATGGAGAGCTTCGTTTACAATATTAGGTGTTCTACACAGATGGTGTGTTGATGCCACATGAAACATATGGGAGGACTAGATCCTTTTTTTTTTTTATCATTACACATAATTTCTTTTCACAAAATATGGCTATGTACAGTAAAAATGTGAATTTAATTTGTATGGTTTCATCTTTTTCAAGACTATTAGAAATGGTACATACCTAACTCATCTGCACATTCCATGGTGATCTCTTACCAATTCATATATATATATATATATATATATATATATATATATATATATATATATATATATATATATATATATATATATATATATATATATATATATATATATATATATATATATATATATATACAGTATATATATATATAATTTTAAAGCCCTATGCTAATGACAGACTCTTCGTTACCTTAGTTCTTGTGCATTTTTTAGCACTTATTTGTCAGAGTATGTAGAAGTTGAATTGCTTGTCACCTTTTTTTTTATGCTGTACACTAGGGAGAATCATCCCATGATAAGGCACATACTGTGTTAGTCAGATTTGACATTTTACTGTACATCATAAATGACTAATGGCAGAGTCACAAACCAAGAGAAGTTATCATTAGGGAGATATTTAATTTTTGTAAATGTTTAGATTTGCTTTTTTCAGATTGGGTCATTTATATTCTTTCATATTATTTGGAAGACAAACGTCATTTGTAAATACACTGTTGCAAATGTGTTGCGTGAATTTAATTTAATCTTAAATGAAGTTAAACCAAATGTATACTGTAGCTATTTGGCCAGAAGTGGTGAGTACCAGTTGGTATATATAAATATATATACAGTAAAATTAAACTTTGTTTTGTAATCCAGGGCGTGCAGTCTATGAGAATTTTAATATGTATTATTAATTTATTTGTCAGTGATTACATTGAGATTTCTCAAGTTTTATTACATAATTAATAATGACAATAATAATTCATCAATTAATAACTAAAATTGTACTAATATTACTGTAACATCTAGGTCATTCAGTGCTGCAAGTTATAAGTTAGGCACCAGATACAGTACTGTACTTATACATGGGCACCAGACACAGCATTTATACAAGGGCACCATACACAACACTTATACATGGGCACCAGACACAGCACTTATACATGGGCACCAGACACAGCACTTATACATGGGCACCATACACAACATTTATACAAGGGCACCATACACAACATTTATACATGGGCACCAGACACAGCACTTATACATGGGCACCAGACACAGCATTTATACAAGGGCACCATACACAACATTTATACATGGGCACCAGACACAGCACTTATACATGGGCACCAGACACAGCATTTATACATGGGCACCAGACACAGCACTTATACATGGGCACCAGACACAGCATTTATACATGGGCACCAGACACAGCATTTATACATGGGCACCATACACAACATTTATACATGGGCACCAGACACAGCACTTATACATGGGCACCAGACACAGCATTTATACATGGGCACCAGACACAGCACTTATACATGGGCACCAGACACAGCATTTATACATAGGCACCAGACAGTACTTATACATAAGATGTTACAAACTTGGGTGCTACATATTATTTATTTAACTGTTTGTAGCATGCAGGGAAACAAGTGCCAGATATTTGTATGCAGGTATTGGCAAAAATATGTATGTATAGTGTTGTCATATAATTTAGGCATGAGAAATTTCTATATACAGGTATATCTGAATTTAAGACAAAAATCTATTGTGGTTTCAGCAGGTTCATTAATAAGTTTTATAAATGTGAATGATTGGTTTATGATCAGACCAGAATTCCAAAACATCTCATACCCCAGTTTTGTATGTTGACATGGAAGTGTTGTAGTTTTATTTCCATGATCAAGACTGGCTGTGTGTTAATGAAAATTCTACGTTATTTTTTGTTTTAAGACATATTTCTATTTTACTGATTCATTCTGTGTTCTTTGGGTGTATACTTGAGCCTAACCAATATTTTTCTTTTGTGAAACATTGTAACTAAATTAGTTGAAAGTAGGTAACTGTCCAAAAATTTTGATTTATTTAATACAGTACATGTGTCTTATATTATTTCCAAAGAGATTTATATCATGGTTAAAACATGGTGGTCTGTTTCTTTTGGGAATTATTATTAAAGGCTGAAACTTGGTTTTAAAATTCAATATCAGTCTGAGAAACAAGGTGATTCTTTGCCGTACAGTACACTGCCTAGAAATAAAGGTTGAAGTAATAGCAGTGCTGTGTTAACTGTGTGTTGCCTTCTTATTTAAAAATGTTAATTGGAAACCAATAAATACAGACAAGTTGTATATTGTGTATTATTTACACAATTTATGAATTCCCCCCTTTTGATTTTAATTATTAATACTGTATGCCCAAGAAGCGGCAAACTCTGCAGAAGATTTATGGTCAAGTAAACTTGTGGAAGCACAAGACATTTTCATTTAGCACCATCAAGATGTGGGTAGCATTCAAGAAGTACAGTACAGGTAAACCTCAATAAACGATTGAGTTAGGAACCTGAAAAAACCCATTGCTAAGTGAAATATTAGAGATAGGGAATTGCCACTTTAATTTTATTTCTATAACCTTCTAGCAATGGCCCAAGAACTTCAGCTCATTGTTAACATCACACCTAGGTCCTTTTCACATTCAGTCTCAATTAATGCAGTTTCTTCATCCTGTTGGGACATGTGATACGCCTCCTTACCATTGGTACGTCCCAGGTGCATCCTCTTACACTTCGTGACATTGAATCTTAGCAGCCATTTCTTCAACCATTCTTGAAGCTCACAGAGACCCTTCTGCAGCTCTTCGCTGTCTGCTTGGTTCTTAATTTCCCGAAATAACTTGCCGTCGTCCACAAACATTTGTATGGGGGAGTGTACAGCATCAGGCATGTTATTTATGAAGCAAACAAACAACAGCGAGCCCAATACACTGCCCCGTGGTACCCCACTTGTGACGGGTACACATGATGATTTCGTGCCATTAACCACCACACACTGCTTGCGGGCATGGAGAAAGTCTCCGACCCACGCTAGAACATTTCCCCGAATCCCGTACCCTTCCAGTTTAATTCTCAGCCTTTCATGGGGTACACTGTTGAAAGCCTTGTCAAAATTTAGGTATATGTACTGTCGATATAACTACCCTGTTCCAGAATTTGGATCCAAACATCCAGTACCTCGAGTAATTGCGTTAAGCAGGATCGCCCCGGCATAAGACAGTGTTGGCAAGCCTTGACAAGGTTGTTTCATAGTAGATGTTCCATCATGGCATCTCTTATAATGCTTTCAAATACTTTACATGCTATGCTGGTCAGGCTCACCGGTCTATAGTTATTTGTGGAGTGACACTCGCCCTTCTTGAAGATAGAACTCACATAAGCCATTTTCCAATCACTGGGGACCTTTTGCTCATCCAGGCATTTACAGAACAGGATCTTCAGGGGCTCAGCAAGCTCGTTGCACAACTCTCTTAGCATTCTGGGATGTACCATGTCAGGGCCAGGACTCTTATGAACCTTTAGCTTTGACAGTTTATTTCTTATAACCTCTTCTTTGAACACAATGTGGGTCAGTACCGTGTCGAACCGTCTGTCCTCAAACGCAAGAAGATTAATCACACCCTCTCTTGTGAATACCGAGGAAAAGAAACTGTTCAATGCCTCAGCTTTGTCCTGGTCAGAATCTGCGTAACTACCATCTTCAAGCCTCAGATCCGATACTCCTACTCTCATTTTTAATTTTGACTTTGCATAGCGGTAAAATGCCTTCGGATTTGACTTGACCTTGCTTGCAACCAGCCTCTGGAACTCCTTTTCAGCCCTCCCACACACTGACTTTGCTTGGTTTCTGGCTCTTGCATACATCCTCCTGTCCTGCTCATTGTTTGACCTAACCCACACCTTGAAATACTGGGTTTTCTTCTTAACTTTATTGACCACCACATGGTTCATGTGTAGGGGTCTCCTTGTATTCCTAGAGATTTGCTCTAGGGTATATATTTCTTGACCAAATGGTTCACTTTACTAGCTATGATATTCAGCATAGTGTCTGCATTCTTATGCCTTAGTGAGTCAGGCCAGTGGATACCCCTCATCCCATCATAATTTCCCTTGTAATATTTGCACCTTGGCCTGGTTTTGTCGTGAACGAAGTAACAGTTAAATCTGAATGACATTACATGATGGCTGTTGCCAACAGTTCTGTGCGGTTCTATGTGGCTCAGCGGTTCTATGCAGTTCTGGGTAGTTCTGTGCAGTGGTGTGTGGTTCTAGGCAGTTCTGTCGTGGATTTCTCCCCTACAAACACTGTTTGTCGCTGCGTAGCCGACCCCACGAATTCCCCAGTGTATGCCTCGTGGTCTACGTCAACCAGCGCCGCCCACGGAGCGGGGGTCAACTACTAAGCCACGCCAACCCCCGCTATTTAAGACCTGACCTCGTGGTGATCGCCCTCTTTCTACCTACACCAACCAGCCAGCAACACCTCCTCTCCTCCACCTGCCTGGCGGTCCTCGCTCCCGCCGGAGAGCATGGCGACCCACAAGCTGGTCCTCCTCTGAGCATCCTCACCAACCAGCTCTCCCTACATCACGCTTGTAACCATGCTGCCTTCCCAGCACCAAGCTGCATTGTACATCCAATACAACATGTATACAGAGAGCACATTGTGAGTTTCCTTTCTCCATCCCATCCTGAGTGAACACCAAACAACCCATAAACCACAAATGGTGACCCCCGGAGATTCGCACTCACACAGGATGGAGGAGAAACAGATCACGCCCCCAGTCTTCAAGTAACATGGAAGACTGGCTTATCCACCCAGAGGCAGCTCTCATCGGCTCTACAGCTACTGTCTCTAAACCACAGGTTAGACACCCTAGAGCAGCACTGCTTCTCAAAGCAGACACCAGCTCCTCTTCCTGCCGCAAGCACCACGTCCTACCGACCCCAGCACACCCGTCCTGCCTCAGACGCCGCCCTGGCCCAGCAGTACCCCCTGCCGCTTCTCCTGACGCGGCCCCTGCTCCTGAGTGTGGACCCACACACCCCTCTTTTCTCCCTCAGGTACTCCCTGCTAATGTCCTGCACCCTGCTGCTGTTGTGGACCCAGCTGCTGTCACGAGCCCTCATCCGCTTCTGCCGACACAGCCCCTGCTCCTGACCCAGGCCCACACACCCCAACAGGCGTATCTGACGACTCTGTACCTGCCGCGAGGGAAGTACAACATTCATCGCCTCCACACACCCTTTTTCTCCCTCTCTACTCCCACAGGTATTGTGTATTTAGACAGTTGTCTCTAGCGACCGGCTCATCCACGCCATCACCGTTCTCTCACATGTGGCATGCACCGCCCGTTCTGCCTCACATGTGCTATGCAACCCTGCAGACAACAAGTCTCCTACACCGCCTGGAGGGAAGGGGGAGCATTGTAGTGGATTTCTCCCCTACAAACGCTGTTTGTCGCTGCATGGCCGACCCCACGAATTCCCCAGTGTATGCCTCGTGGTCTAGGTCAACCAGCTCCGCCCACGGAGCGGGGGTCAACTACTAAGCCACTCCAACCCCCGCTATTTAAGACCTGACCTCGTGGTGATCGCTCTCTTTCTACCTACACCAACCAGCCAGCAACACCTCCTCCTCCTCCGCCTGCCTGGCGGTCCTCGCTCCCGCCGGAGAGCATGGCGACCCACAAGCTGGTCCTCCTCTGAGCATCCTCACCAACCAGCTCTCCCTACATCACGCTTGTAACCACGCTGCCACTTCCCAGCACCAAGCTGCATTGTACATCCAATACAACATGTATACAGAGAGCACATTGTGAGTTTCCTTTCTCCATCCCATCCTGAGTGTGAACCCAAACAAACATCTCATACCCCACAGTTCTGTGTGACCCTAAGTGGTACTGTGCAATTCTCAACTGTGCTATAAGGTTTGTTTTTTATTTTTAGCGGTGGGGTTTTCACAGTTCATGGTGTATCGACGGTTTTTGCAGTTTTTACTATTTGCTGTTGTTTTTTTCTCACTAGTTTTCGTGTTTTTCAGTTTCTTTCAGCTGGGGGGGGGGGGCAGTTTTAGGAAGTTCTTGCACTGTGTAAATTTTTAAAAAAATTATCAGTTTTCGTGCTGTCTTTTGCGGTTTTCTCTTTTCTGGCCGGTTTTGTGTAGTCCTAGGTGGTACTATGCAGTTCTGGTCAGTTCTAGGCGGTGTTTGTGGTTTGTAGAGTTTTATTGCATTTTTTGCAGGTTTTAGCATTTTTTGCCATTGTTTTTTGCAGGTTTCTTGGATTTTTTTAGTTGTTTTCAGGTATTTTTCAGTTTTAATAGGGTTTTCAAGGTTTTTCACAGTTCTTTAATTTTTTGGTGGTCTCAAGGATTTTTCACAGGTTTTTATTTGTATAAATAGTATTTTTTTTTCGACGTATTCACTGTTTCGGGGGATTTTCCAAGGTTTTTCGCATTTCTGGCTGGTTCTTTGTAGTACTGGGGGTTCTATGTAGCTCTGAGCAGTTCTATATGGCTCTTAGCGGGTTCTATGTGGTTTCAGGTGGTTTTTGCGGTATGCTGTTTTTCAGGGATTTTTAGTGTTTTGCCTTTTTTCGTATTTTCATATTTTTGGCAGTTTTAGCTTTTTTATGATTTTCTGTGATTTTTTAGGGGTTTTCAAGATTTTTTTAAGTTTTTTAGTTTTAACATTTTTGGTTTTTTTCTGTCTTTGAGGATTTTTGCAGCTTTGTACAACCATGGAATCTGGGATTTTTAACATGTGCAATAAATATTTCTCATCATTTTTACTAACTTTCATTCTATACATTTCCATCACAGGTGAATAATAATGAACCTACTCTAATAGAACCTGACCTAACCAACCAAAGAAAATTACCTAACCTTACCTCACTTCCTAGACAGGGGTTAAACCTCTGCCATATTAAGAGAAAGTACTTATTTTGATATCTGGTACCAATGAAAGCATTTTCTTGAAGCCTCATGGTGTAATTTTTTTATTTATTTTTTTTTGGACGTGAGAATAAACAAAGTGAACTGGTGACAGGTGCTCCCATATATGATAATAACAAGAGAATAAAACGCATCCAGTATCTGTTATTTGATATTTACAAGGTAAGTGACTAAATTTACATAAGTTGGCCCAACTCAATTTCTTAATTAAAAATGCATTTTTCACATAGTTCATACTATTCTAAGACACTTTTCTTCTATAACGCTTCCATCGGAAATTTAATTTAAAGTGGGCAGAGCTCTGAAGTCGAAGGACAATTTGGTTAAAATAATCGAAAAATATAAATTTCCAACGGAAGTGCTATAGAAGAAAATGTCTTAGAATAGTCTGAACTTTTACTTTACTTTTATCCTCTTCACCAAATGATCGGCTCGTTAGCCGCTTGGGCAATTGGTCACGTCTCTTACGCACTGTTGGCAAGTACTGGGCATGCACTGGCTCCTGAATGTACCTGAACCTGCTCCAGTGTTGGTCAAGTCTTGTCTTGAAAGAGCTCACACTTGGTGCCGTCACAACACTTTCTGGCAGATTGTTCCAAGAGTTCACAACCCTCACTCTGAAAAAGTTTGCCCTCACAGTTTTCTGGACTTGCGGCTTCTTCAATCTTGAGCTGTGATCCCTTGTGGGGCGAGCGTCCGCCAGCTCCAAGTAAGGACACTCGACTGAGTAGTGCCCCTTGAGATGCTTATACGCCTCAACTAGGTACCCCCTTGCCCGTCTGTAGTATAAGCTAGGCAGGTTCAGGCGCTCCAATCTCTCAGGGTAGTTGAGGTGCCGAAGTGCAGGCACCAGTCTGGTGGCCCTCCTTTGAACATTTTCAACCAACTGACAGTCCCTAGCATATCTCGGGGACCAGATGGGGTGACAATGCTCCAGATGGGGAAGCTCTTCACTCTTGAAGATCGTTACGAGGGACGGACAGTCTAGATATCTGAACGGTCTTCTTATAAGACCCAATAATTTATTTGCCTGATTTACCTTCTTCTCGCAATGGCCCGAGAACTTCATCTCATTGTCAACATACACACCTAGGTCCTTCTCACTGTCTCAAATAGTGCAGTTTCTTCATCCCATTGGGACATATGATACCGTTGGTATGCCCCAGGTGCATCCTATTACACTTCGTGACTATTCTAAACTGTGAAAAATGCACTTTTAATTAAGAAATTGAGTAGGGCCCACTTCTGAAAATTTAACATCATAGAATTATTAGATCTATAGATTGCAAATGGGAAAATCCTCGAATGAGATGATTGTACATGAACTAATACCACCTTATCTTAACCAGCTAATATTGACGACTACCCGGTATATGTAAACTTCAAAACAAATAATGAGTCGGCAGTGTAGTCGTCACATTAGCCTCCTCACCCTGCTAATAAATTTGGTAATAACGGAGACAAACTGCTAAAGGTAAGATGCGTGTACATCAAGATAATAGGTGTACAACTTATGAGGACTTTTAGAGTAGAAATAACCAATGTTAGATGAGCATGATACTGTACTTACCAAGAAATATAGAGGAAGGCATTATTACTCCCGCATATCAGTGTAGATACCTTGGAGTGACTTTCAGGTCTTGACATTGTTGAGTCTTCCTCTTCTCTCAACTCTACTTAAAACACAGTTAAGGTAGATATAGCATTACCGATTCATATGATACAGAAACTCGAATAGTAAGCACTTGAAGATTAAGAAGCGTATGGCAATTTTGCACACTGTGGAACGGTCCGACTAATTACCCAAATGTAGCCGCAATGAAGTCAAATAATGGTCCTATATGAATAAATCGGACTGCTAATCACTTCTCGACTAGTATTTGGTGTCAGAAAGTCACAAAAAATTGGATAACCTTTTCATGTGTAGGTGCTTCGTTTTTTAGTTCTGACCCATTTCCCCGTCTATATTAGTACAGTACAGTACTGTACCTCACAAAGTTGGCAGGGCTTTGAAGAAGGAAAAATAATATTAGAATAGTATTCTAAGTGATGATATAAGGATGTCTTTTTATATTAGTGCACCGTTCTATCTAACCTTACATAGTAAGGGGGGCGCCGCTCCACCCCCCTCATTGGTTCACAAATAGGGTGGTAGAGTAGCAACTTAGTAGTAAGTACTGGAATGCTGGAAAGTTTTAAAAGGAGGCTAGATAGATTCATGGATGATAGAGAATGGTAGTAACTCTCGACAGGAGATGCCATGCACAGGCCAACCGGCCTATTGTAGACAAGATATTTTATGTTCTTATTAGGTTGGGTTGGGTTAGGTTAGGTTTGGTTGGTTGGTTTTGGCGATTTTCTATGTTTTTTTTTACACATTTCTAATACCCAAAGAAAGAACTGTGCACTACTATAAATTTACCGATTTTTCCTTAAATTCTGGATATAGGAATGGCAATCGTTTGCAAAATGTCGATGTTTATTGGTACGGCAAGCAAATGCACATGCATGGTAGGCAGACTATACAATGATAGTTACTAAGATGGTGTTCTTTCTGACTTACCTAACCTAATCTAACTTAAACTACCTTAACCAAACCTAATGTAACCTAACCTACCCCATAACCTAATGTAACCTAATCTATCTCATAACCTAATGTAACCTAACCTACCCCATAACCTAATGTAACCTAATCTATCTCATAACCTAATGTAACTTAACCATTAACAATGCAGTCTGTCAATACAGCTGCCATACCTGTATCCACTATGTTTACCTTATTGTGCTTATTGAGAGGAGAGATGCCAAAAGTACATCTTGCCATGCACTATTGTAACTTACATTGTGACTTTTGGAAAGATTACAATAGGTTGAGTGAATTAGGATATACAGTACATAACTCACAGAACTGTTAGTCACAATATTACTGTACTGTATTCACTAAGTGGATCCTGGTGTACTGTACTTACCAAAAATGTTGAGTGGCTGTGGAAGGACATAAAGACCTGGGTTCTCAGTGCAGGAAATCGAAAATACCTCCATTGACATTATTTTACAGGTACTTGTTCATTTATGCTCGCCTAGATCACCAAATTATTCTTCACTAGTTCTTGAAAATGGTTGTGCTTTGCTTCCTTCTGCCCCAGCTGTAAGTTTGGTTTATTAATTAGGTGAATTTAAACTTTTTTTAATTGGGTTAGGTACATTAAAATTGGCTTGGTTAGGTTAGGGTTTGCAACACTGCTGTAGTTTTCTGTAGGGAGGTTAGACATTTGTAACACTGCACCAGCTGCTAAAAACCGTGAAAGAAAAAATTTAAACCTAAAAATTTATTAAAATATAGTCAAATGTTTTAAACCCACATTTTCCCTCTTGTTCAATGTCCTGCTCATTTTGTGGTGTATTAATATTGAAGGAAGAGAAAAGGGCCATGACCCAAAAATTATCCTTAGAACATAAAAAAAAAATGACCCTAGAAAAACCATGTCTTCTTCTTGGTGTGAGGAGCTGGTATTTTCTGCTGTGTTAATTCTGAAGGAGGTTTACAACTACCTGTACTGTAGTAATGGAAGTTAACCTTGTATAGACAGATGGCCGAGGGAGCGAGTGTAGGCCGGCGGGTGGAGGAACTGACCACACCGGCGTTTCTTGTGGACCTGGCCAAGGTGAAGACCAACTGTGCCAACATGCTGGCTACCTGCAAGACCATAGGAGTTTCTCTTAGAGCCCAGACTAAGACCCACAAGACCATGTAAGTTCTTCCGCCTTTTTAGCAACCTCACAAGAACAGGTACTCTAGTATGCATAC
Source organism: Homarus americanus (assembly GCF_018991925.1). Classification (NCBI taxonomy): domain Eukaryota; kingdom Metazoa; phylum Arthropoda; class Malacostraca; order Decapoda; family Nephropidae; genus Homarus; species Homarus americanus. The sequence continues at coordinate 1,081,030 of NW_024737068.1, forward strand.
CCTAGATACCAAGGACACTTGTAGGCATCATGATGAATTGCACAACTTAACTACCTACTGTATTAAATTTCCCCATAGAATATAAATGCTTTCTTACCTTATGAAAACGATGAAAAGTATACAAGCATTATTTTGTGTGATGCTAATTTGATTTTTCTGACCTCTGATACTTGTAGTAAACTACAAATAGTTTACTATGTACTGTATATGGTACTAGGCCCAAGACGTCACCATTAAGGTGTATTCTGTATAAGAAGGTACTGTACTGTACTCCTTTATGCAGAAGGTGGTAGATATAAGGAACAGTTCACCAGCTGTAGGTGTGGAAGCGAGAACAATACTGTGCTTCAAAATAGTCCTGGACAAGATTATCAATGGGGGATCATATACAGGCCATTGGTATGCTGCCCCCATTCTGGGCACCAGTTGTAGTGGCTGTCAGGTAAATCAGAATGTTGATTTGACTTAGGACAGGCCAAGAATGCCATTACAGACTTGCAGGTATTCTGTATTCCCTGATTTACAAAAAGGTTCCATTCCTGAAAAACCTTTTATAATTTTAGTTTTTTAATTATGTCTTAAAATGCTACGAAACTGTTTAAATGACAACTTTCGGTGTACTCAATGATGAGCCAACAAACATAATAAATGGAGCAGTGGAGCACAGAAGTAACTAAGAAACTGCACAACTGGTTATGATGCAGTGTGCAACTGTGAGCTCCAGCCAATACATGGTTTTAATTTGTTAGTGATGCACAGAGTTGTAAAGTAAGGAAATAAATTTCCTTGAGTACAGTACTCGAGTAAAATTTTTGGGTACAGTATTTACTTTTTAAAAAGTACTCAAATTTTTCAATACTTTTACTTAAGTATGGAATTCTAATACTTTTACTCCAATACAAATGAAAAAATAAAAATTGTCACTCATTACATGCCTCAAAATCTGCACGCTGAAAACAACCTATACCGAGAATTTGAGCAAATTTATTTTTTTGGACTTATTGAGGATGGTGGATCATTTCTACAATACTGTACAACTTTAATCTTATATCTTATCCTCCTCTTCAATCTCCAGCCTAAAAGCCAGTCAGGTGGTTGGTCTGTTCTGTTACACACTGTTGGTAAGCACTGGGTAAATACCTTGACCATTTGTTAAACTAAGATACCATGACCACATTTTATGTTTCATTTACCATCCAAAGACCTGTGGATTACAGTTTGTGTCTACACTAAAGATTACAGTTAGTTTGTATTTGCAGTACCAGGGCAATGAAGATTACAGTCAGTTTTTTCTACTCTTGAATGATAGTCAGTGTGTTTACTCTTAAGATTATTTTCTTTTACACCTCATATACAATCAGCTTATTTCACTGTTTATGGCTGTACAGATAACAGGGCACTTGGATCTGTGAAAGCTGTTAAGATTATCTTCACAGTGTACATTAATTGGGCTAAATTTTACAAGATGGTGAAATGTTCAGTAAACAAATAACACATACTACTGTATATAGGAGTTATGATGAGACCAATCTTTTTAACTTGCTGCCATGTGCTGTACTTGTTGAATGTCAAGAGGTCTCAATATTAATCTGTTACTTGTAACCCATATCTAATTCATTGTGAGGAGTATTTCTAGAAGTTTTTATCTCATAGATGTTGCCTAACGATCATAGATGTCCTCAGTTATTTGTTTGATTAACTGACTTAAGTAATTTCATGTCTTGTCATCAACCACAGTAAGCAATAATTTAATAACCATAAAGAATAAATTGAGGATATTTATGTAACAATTACCCAGATGATGCAAAAATTGTTCCTTCCACTGATGGGGATAGTGAGTGTGCTGTGCTGCAGACTGGCGAGAGTAAGAGTGGGCTGGTCACCTCCACGCTGGAAGAGGCTGAGTTCTACGCCCGCCACGGCTTTGATGACATCCTTTATGGCTATCCCCTCATTCCCCACCACATGCCTCGTGTTATTGCACTAACTCGGTGAGCTCACCTCTTGTACTGCCCTGTGTTGCTGCTTCAGATAGGTCGTGTAAATTAAAATTGTTGGCTCTCAGTAACTGCTGTGCCCTCAAAAAACTTGAATTTAATTTCTTGTTCATGTACAGTACTTATACAGTACTTGCTTTTTGATTGGGTTTGGAGTTCAGTTATTAAATACAAATTGACAGGTGTTAGAACTTTAGGAGTAAACTGTGTTTTATTCACTAGTTTAATACAAAGATAACACATTAGACAAAAGTCTAAGAACTTTTTTATTGTACTGTATTGAACTACTGTACCTGTATGCAAGTTTGAATGACTCCAAACCAGATGAGAAAAGCCTCCTCTTTTCTCTCTTCCTCTTCTTTTCTCTCCTTCTTTCTCTTATACAATATTTGCCTGTTCTATCTCAGGCAACTGAAGAAGTTCCATGTAATGGTTGACTCACAGCTGGCAGTAGACACACTAAAGGACACACCCACACCTGGCAAGCCCTGGTCAGTCTTCCTCAAGGTTGACTGTGGCAATAAACGAGGTATGTCAGGCCCACTGTAACTGCTGGAATGGACCCCAACCTCACCATTATAATTAAGGGACTAGTTATAATGGGGTGAAATCCCTATTAGTTTAGATTGGGGCCACTGAGAACTGGGACCTATTTATTGATGCTGTAGATCAAGGTGACTAGCTAATTTACGTTTAGTTTATAGCCTCACATCAGTCCAAGGAGATTTCTGTTTTGTACCTTTCAAATCTGTAGGTTGCAGCCTAAATTAGCCTCCAACATCAATGACTGGCATTAATCAAACAATTAGTACCACTCCTATTGCAACCCTGGCCTTTAGAAATATCTTGATAGCTATACAGTTATTGATGTTACAGCACATTGTGCAATGTAGCTCTCCTATCCATCGTGGCTTCATAAACAGAACTAGGCTGTGCTTAAATGAGGTTAGAAGAAGCCCTATTAAAGATGTAAATTAGGGGACTGGCTGGAATTGTCCTCATGGGGTAATGGGTCAACATATAATAATTCACTACAGGTATTATTCTGAGTTTCGAAGTGCTTCACACTGGAGTTTAGGAGAACTCTTCAAGGGGCTTGTAATGTGGTTGGACAAGGTCGGATTTTTAAGGAGGAAACTAAGGTTGTGATCAGTTTATTCATTAACCATATGTTTGAACCTATGCCACAAGACTGAGTTACACCCTCCCAAACATTATACAGTGTCTGGTGAGTGCATAACCCTTAAGTGCTCTCTCCCCAGGCAGTGATTGTAACCCAAAGGAAAAACAATGTTAGATTAGTCTACACACTGACTTTTTCTGTGTTCTATTGACCTCATTAACTTTTACAGATTGTGTTTTTATTCCTCCTTGACTAAAGTACCAGATTTCAGAAGGGCAAACTTTGACAGTTTAAAGAGGCAGCTGAGAGAGGGGGTGTCGTGCTTGGCCGTGAACCTGACAGATGACACCGACCTGATAACGAGATCTGAGATTGCCGAGTTCCACGACAATTTAAATAGCGAGTTACTTAATGCACAAAGGCAGAACATACCATACAAAAAACTCAGATCAGACAACAACGACCCTAAATGGATAAATAATTATTTAAAGAACATCATTGGCCAAAGGAAGGCTATAGGTAGAAGGATAAATCGTGGCGAAATTCACCTCCGGGACTATTATAGGGTATTGGCGAGTAGGGTTAAAACCGAGATAAGGAAAGCAAGAGGAATAATGAGGTAAGGATAGCAAGGAGGCGAAGACAAACCCCAAAGGATTCTACCAAATGTATCAAACTAAAACACGAGAAAAGATTGGACCAATACGGTCAGACTCCGGCGAGCTCACTGATAACGACGGAGAAATGAGCAATAATTTGAATAAATATTTTTCAACAGTTTTCACCTCCGAAAATTTAAACATGATACCCGAGGCACCGACTCTATTCAGAGATAGTGAAGAAAACAAATTAAGTGAGATAGTAGTGACTAGTAACGATGTTAGTAAGCAAATAGACAAACTAAAGCCTAATAAGTCACCTGGTCCCGATGAGATATTTGCCAGAGTATTAAAGGAATGTAAGGAAGAGCTTAGTATGCCCTTAGCAAAGTTGTTTAACATGTCCTTAAAAACAGGTGTAGTACCAGAATCCTGGAGGATAGCGAATGTAATACCGATTTTCAAGAAGGGGGATAGATCACTATCTTCTAACTACCGCCCAATCAGTCTAACATCAATAGTAGGCAAATTACTGGAAGCAATCATTTCAAACTCTATTCGAAATCACCTGGAGAAGCACCGATTGATCAATGATTCCCAGCATGGCTTCACAAGCGGACGTTCTTGCCTAACTAATCTATTAACATTCTTTTCATCAGTTTTTGAATCAGTGGACGAGGGCACAATTATGATGTGGTATATCTCGACTTTAGCAAAGCCTTCGACAGAGTCCCCCACGAAAGACTAATTAGAAAGGTAGAAGCTCATGGCATCAAAGGTGGCATCCTTAAATGGATTAGGGCGTGGTTACAGGACAGAAAACAGCGAGTGAGCATTAACGGCACTAAGTCCCATTGGAGCAACGTCACAAGTGGAGTTCCCCAAGGCTCAGTACTTGGACCATTATTGTTTATTATATACATAAACGACATAGATATCGGCATAGACAGCAACATAAGTAAATTTGCTGATGATACTAAAATAGGACGTGTTATCAAATCTGACGAGGACTCGGCAAAACTACAGGAGGATCTAAACAAATTTTTCAAATGGTCTGAAAAATGGCAGATGACATTCAACATCGACAAATGTAAAGTACTCAGTATAGGAAATGTAAACAGGGAAACCAGATACCAGATGAACAACGATGCCATAGAGAAATCCGACTGCGAGAGAGATTTAGGAGTAATGATAAGTAGGAACCTTAAGCCAAGTAAACAATGTGTTTTTGCTCGTAACAAGGCTAATAAAGTACTTGGGTTCATACAAAGGAGTGTTAGTTACAAGACTAGCGAGGTCATCCTAAAACTGTATCTTGCTCTTGTGAGACCACACCTGGATTATGCAGTTCAGTTCTGGTCACCGTATTACAGAATGGATATAGAATCCTTGGAAAGAATTCAGAGGAGAATGACAAGACTAATCCCGGGCATTAGGAACCTTGAGTATAGAGACAGGTTAAAGCATCTTAATCTGCACTCCCTTGAGAGACGTAGAGCGAGGGGCGACCTGATAGAGGTGTATAAGTGGAAGGCAGGGCTAAACAAAGGGGACATTACAAAGGTACTCAAATTATCCAACCAGGAGCGAACTCGTAACAATGGTTTTAAATTGGACAAATTTAGATTTAGGCGTGAAATAGGTAAACACTGGTTTGGAAACATAGTGGTGGATGAATGGAACAAGTTACCAAATATCATCATTAACTCGAATACGCTGAATTGCTTCAAACATAGGTTGGATGCTCATATGAGCAATAGGGGTTGGGTGTAAACGGGACTGCCCAGTATGGGCCAATAGGCCCGCTGCAGTTTCCTCCATTCTTATGTTCTTATGTTCTTATTGAAGTTGTAGTCACTGAAATGGAATTGGAGTTTTATAAGATTAATTTTATATTTCTTACTGTAGCTTTTAGTTATTTCTACTTACTTGATACCGTTCACAGCAACACTGAAGTTTAATTTTGCCACCTTCCTTGCATAATATCTAGCTTACTGTAGATACATGAGTCTCAGAAAGCACCACAGGCCCCTAGCATTTATAGTATATGCTTCAGCCCAAGTGATGTTTATATACTTAGTCATAACACCTTGAAGTGATCAGTTGTATAACTCCTTGAAGTGATCAGTTGTGGACAAATCAATATAGTTTTACCATTTCAGCTGGAGTGTGGTGGGAGGATGAAGCAGGGGTGGACATGGCATTACAACTCCACAACGCTCCTAATATCACCTTTGTTGGTGTCTATGTCCACTGTGGCAATACCTATGGTGCCAGTGAGCCCAAAGAAGTCCTGCAGATCCAAGAAGACACTTTAGGTGAGGATTGTTACTGGTTGAAGCACAATTTCTGGATCACCTGAAGAATCACCACCCCAGTTATTTCACTTAAACATTAACCACCCTAATGCAAAGCTAACCTACCATCACCCCCCTTTCCAAATACTGCAATGTTAGTGGTTAATCTTCGGTTGAAATTAGCACGGGTGGAGATTCTTCAGGTGATCCCAATTTCTTAACATACAGTATACAGGGGAACACTGCTTAGCATAACTCTGTACCAAGAATTAAAAACAATTCCGCATTTTCTCTTTTTCAAGATAGAAATAACAAGCAGTAACTCAAGTTACATGAGCATAAGCATTCTTATCTGTTCTCTCATTGTTCTTGTTCATACAAGCTACAGTACAGGTATATGAGAGCATCCAGTCACAATGTTCTCTATAGAGTGAGTCTTCTAAGAGTCATTATACATGCATCATACACGCCACATTAGTTTTTGAGTGGGTATAGTTTGTGTGCTCTCACTGAACTGCTTCTCATTCTTGTGAAACTACAGTTCTAAAGTATTTAACATGTGTTACAGTATCAATGAGTGTGAGAAAAAGCAAAAAGCATAATTACCTTAGAAGTGAAAGTTAAAGTTTTAAATGAATAGTCATTGGTGTCATGGCAGTAGAACGTGGGTTTGACCTCATAAAATTTCCAGTGAGAACAAATATGACGAATAAAGACAAAATAACGTTCAATGGGTGATATGGCCATTATACAGAACAGGGTGACCACAAATGTTATTACTGTAAAAAAACTATAAGAGGGAATTTATGTAAATTTTTTGCTTCTTACTGAAGAAATAAAAAATTTTATGTTTTTCTGTGCACCTCAACATGTGTGCTGTTAGTGGACTGTAACACATCCAACCAGTACTCCACTTCAGTCCATATGTTGGCCAACCTACCTTCATTACTCTTTTGATGCTGTGGGTTATCCTTTTATTGTACCAGGTGTTTCAATGTCAGCAATGGGGGTCTGAAAAACATAATAACCCTTAACATACTCCCACAAGGAAAATATTGAGTGGTTATAATTCTTCAAAGATACACACCTACTGTGATATTCTGCTCAGCAAAGAAAACTAAGCTTATCACCCTGTCGTGCATGAGTCCATACCAAACATTAAGTTTTGGGCTATTACGAATGTGTTCACAAAACCCCCGTGACTTTTCAGCTAACCATATTTGCACATTATAGCAGTTAACTCGTCCAGACACCTGAAAAGTGACTTTATCAATTGAGTTCAGCATGGAATGTGCAAATTTATAGTGCCGAGGCTTGTCATTAGATTGTAAAGGCACAATCTCTTGTGTCTGAAATCATGTAGCGAGTCCAGGAAATTAGTATGAGTACCCCAGGAGCACATCTTCCCCATTAAGTGAGGTCCTCCTGTATAATTACGCACTCTCTTTAATTTTACCCAAGTTCACTGTAATACACGTGAAATTAATTAAAGAAAACACAAAGACAAGTACTCTGCTGATAACATACCTTCCAGAGCGTTTGCTGAAGTTTGTCGATCGCCTGAAGCAGCGAGGTGTGACATGTACCACAGTGGGTACTGGATCCACACCCTCCTGTAGACAACCAAGTGATAACATGAAGAACCTAACAGAGATACATCCTGGCAATTATACCTTCCTTGGTGAGTCCTGACTTAATACAGCTCTACTCTACTGGCTGATTGTTTGTAGCTCTGGAGATCAGGTGTATGTAGGTCCCAGAAAATGGAGTTAGGTAAGCTGTCATAATGTCAGGGTTGGGCTGGGATTCTTTTGACTGGGCCTTTATAAACAGATTTAATTTATTGTGTAAATCACCTGAATATTTCTTCACATATTTTGTGGATAAATTTCTAATATATGGTGAGTACTTTATTTTGAGAGCTGCGATGAAATTTGAACTTTTAAATGAAATAAAAATAAAAATGTACTACAACACAAGTACTATGGTTAAGTATCTGTCAACTGAAAATCTACTTCGTGAAATAATCTGTTTTACGAAAGATTTGAGTATTTTGAATATAAAACTAAAGACTATGGATTAAAGGAAAACTATTTAATTTTCTACATATTACTGTATACTTTACATGATTAAAAGAAGAGAAATTGGTCAACAAAGCAACTGGCTCAGTGACTGTGTGGTGGTGGTGTGAGTGACGAGTCTACTGTACTGTACTTGTCTTCATGTGAGTTTGAGAAAGTTATATTTACTGTGCTGTTTATGGTGATCAGTAGGAGAATGATGACACATTGAAAGTCTATTAGTCGACTTAATAACATTGTGAGTGTTAAATAATAATGAAGAAAGTTACTGTTCAGGTATTTTCAGAAATTAATAATATAACTAAAGTGACACCAGTACTAGGGTTTACTACATGCTTCCCTTGGACATATGTTTGTGTGTCCACTTTATGGAAGCCTCTTGGTCCTAATATTATTTGAGTGATACTTTATTGTAATAGCATCGAGTCAGAATGATAAGGTGATCTGGATAAATGTTGGAGTTTGAGCAGTAGGGCAGTAGCTAAAACCAGATCATGACTATCCCTGTGATGCCAGAACAGATGTGCAGCAGTGGAGTCTTGGGTCATGCAGCCAGGAGGACATCGCCTGCTGTGTTGCCACCCGTGTCATTGGTCACTACCCACACAGGAATCAGGTACTATTACTACACTTAAATTGTATGTGCATTAAGTTTTCTTGTTGTCAAAGATCTTATGTCTGAGAATTATAGCATACTGAATCACTAATATAGTAAAATATCTCTTAGTTTTTTGACCAGTACTTTGTTCACTGGATAATTTGCATCAATTTCTCTCCTGTATCCCCATCAAGGAGGGGTTTGTACATGCACTGTATACTGTATACGGTACTTTCACACTATATGTACAGTACAGTATACATAATTGTAATAACTTCTTATTTCTTAACACTGCTTTAGCAATATTCTTGGCTAATGGGGAGATTACTGTACAGTAGTACCCCGCTTAACGCGGTCAATAAAACCCACAGGGTACCGTGTTAAGTGAAAACCGCGCTAAGTGAACAACAGAACATATGGGATTAATTCCAATAGAAACTGGCCCGATCCCCAAACTCCACTTTTTCCGACACAATACCTATGTTCTAGTAAAAATAACATCTTAATTTTATGATGGTACATGCACACAATTAATACTTAAGAGAAATAGAGAAATACAGTCGCCAAGTTAATGTCCATTCAAATAATGGACTCAACTCCCTCCCCCTCTTCTCACACTACACTGCTCGCTCTTCCCTCTCTGAGAAATTTTGGGGGGGAAACCACTAAATTTTAATAAATAATACCTCAAACTAAAGTTAGGATAATACAATTGACATTGCTGGATTCCTTGTAAGACCAGGAATATTTTGAATATAAATGTCATATATTTTGCACAAAAGATAACATATTTACTGAGAGTAAACATTATATCAAAAATTTGTATGTCTAATGCAAAATCTATGATGTTTATATTCAAAATGATCACCAAATTGTAAGAATTCCAGCAATGTAAATTATATTCTGGCCGGGTAATTTGTATGAATTTTATGAGCTAAAACAAATATCTTCAGTTAATAATAAAAAAAAATATTCTTCACACAGTAACAGATGGTCGGTCGGTCCCTTCCTCCCCCCCACCCCCCACCAACCCTCCCTACCAGATGTGTGGGAAAACCAGAATATTTAACATTTTGTATTAAATAATACCTCAAACTAAAGTTAGGATAATATAATTGACATTGCTGGATTCCTTGTACGACCAGGAATATTTTGAATACAAATGTCATATATTTTGCACAAAAAATAACATATTTACTCAGAGTAAACATTATATCTAAAATTTGTATGTCTTATGCAAAATCTATGATGTTTATATTCAAAATGATCATCATATTGTAAGAATTCCAGCAATGTAAATTATATTCTGGCCGGGTAATTTGTATGAATTTTATGAGCTAAAACAGGCAGTCAGGCAGGGTGGCGGGTGGGGCGAATCTAAAAATAGCTCTCCAGCCGGACACTCACCGCGTATACGTGGAAAAAACCCGCGTTAAGTGAAAGTTAGGCTCTGGCGAGGCACCACGTATACGGTAAAACGCGCTAAGCGAAACCGCGTTAAGCGGGGTAATACTGTACTTGTATATATATTCTTTAATATAGTTGTGAACTGTGTGAAAAAACACCGTTTGATGTATATTTCCCCTCCGTGGAACATAAAACCCATCAGTACTGTACTAGGGTTCTAACATTCAGTACTATACTTGTTTTTTTACTAAAATGGATTTCCAGGAACTAAGCCCCTTCATATATAAAAGGATACCTGTCCTATACATTCACCAAAATATTGTTTCTAAATATTTCCTTTTGAATTATGGTGCCTCTTATACACCAGCAAAATATGACAATCCTGTATTGAAATAGAAAACAATGAATTATTAATATACAAGTGTTTATAATAAGCAAACAATTGATTTCAGATGCTGATAGACTGTGGGTTCGTAGGTCTCACCAAGCAAGGCTATGGTCATATGGACACAGGCTACGGTGTCTTCCGTGGCCACCCTAACCTTAAGTAAGTCACCCTGGCCTTCTTCTATGGCCACCCTAACCTTAAATAAGTCTTTCTGGCCTTCCATGGCCACCCTAACCTTAAATCACTTTGGCCTTCTTCTGTGGCCACCCTAACCTTAAGTAAATCACCCTGGCCTAACTCTTTGCTGTACAGTGAGTTCTGCTATAACGCGTGTTTTGACAACGCGAATTGGCTCTAACGCAATTGATGAATTGAGGAACAATATTTGTAAAACGCGAACTCGTTTGCTGTAACGCGATTCCACGTTGTTATGTTGTTATGGCTTGGCGCGGGGTTATGCAGTGTTTACAGTTCACGTTCGACATCACATGTTCAATTGAGTTATGTGTTTTGTTTGTGAAGAATTGCAGAAATAATTTATGTAATATTTATGTATACAGCAAACCACTCACAGGTCCTACCACTAATTATTTTATACTGAAACTTACGTTTGGGAAGCTGGATTAAAATGAAGATTACCGTTATATTAAAATAATAAAAATGTATTATAAATCTGTCTAACATACTGTAAAAGAAAAATATACCCCGGTAATAAACACAGCTGCTATCATCATCCCCCCCCCCCCCATTTGCCAGTGACGAGACAAGAAAGGGAAAGTGACCTTGACTAAGACCACCTGTGGCTATTTTTAGCCGTCCTTGTGTTCAGAGGTGGTCAGTAATGCATACAGTATCTGTATATTTACTGATCATAATACTTATCTCCTATAAACAATTCATTTAAAATTTATTTTTTTACAAAGAATATTCAGTAAATGACTGCGTTAATTCTTGAAACTACCGACAGTAGTAAATTTAGGGTATAAATGATGAATAGAAGTCACGTCATGGATTCGGAGTTTGGTCCTTAATGATCACCATAAATGTCTGGTCAACTTCACCTACCAGGTATAATGGTAGCCTCCCTTTTTCGCAAAACAAGTATAAAAATTAAAGAAAATACTTGCAGTATACAGTCAACCCTCACTTTACGCGGTTAATGTAACCCACAGGGTACCGCGGAAAGTGAGAAACGCGTAAAGTGAATAACATAACATATGGGATTAAATGAAATAGAGACCAGCTGACCCCCAAACTCCACTTTTTCCAGCACAATACCTATGTTCTAGTAAAAATAACATCTTAATTTTATGATGGTACATGCACACAATTAATACTTAAGAGAAATAGAGAAATACAGTCGCCAAGTTAATGTCCATTTAAATAATGGACTCAACTCCCTCCTCCTCTTCTCACACTACACTCGCTGGCTCTTCCCTCTCTGAGAAATTTTTGGGGGAAAACCAGGTATAGTAATAAATAATACCTCAAACTAAAGTTAGGATAATATAATTGACATTGCTGGATTCCTTGTAAGACCAGGAATATTTTGAATATAAATGTCATATATTTTGCACAAAAGATAACATATTTACTCAGAGTAAATATTATATCTAAAATTTGTATGTCTAATGCAAAATATATGATGTTTATATTCAAAATGATCATCAAATTGTAAGAATTCCAGCAATGTAAATTATATTCTGGCCAGGTAATTTGTATGAATTTTATGAGCTAAAACAAATATCTTCAGTTAATAAAAAAAAAGTATTCTTCACACTGTGACCAAGTGCCAGGTGGTCGGTCGCCGGTCCCTCCCACCCCCCACCAACCCTCCCTACCAGATGAATGTGTGGGAATACCAGACTGTTTACCTTTTTAGTAATAAATAATAAATCAGACTAAAGTTAGGATAATATAATTGACATTGCTGGATTCTTTGTAAGACCAGGAATATTTTGAATATAAATGTCATATATTTTGCACAAAAGATAACATATTTACTCAGAGTAAGCATTATATCTAAAATTTGTATGTCTAATGCAAAATCTATGATGTTTATATTCAAAATGATCATCAAATTGTAAGAATTCCAGCAATGTAAATTATATTCTGGCCGGATAATTTGTATGAATTTTATGAGCTAAATAAAAAAATATACTTCACCCGTGAGCATCCTGGGTTCTGGCAGGGCACTGTGTAAACGTGGAAACGCGGAATGTGGGACCGCGTAAAGTGAGGGTTGACTGTATATTTAATTAATTTTTTTTGTCTCGGATCTTGTTGATATGACGGGCTGACCGGTCAACACTGATTTGAGACACAGTACAGTACACAGATTAAGTAGTTATGTCTCGTGCCTTACGCAGTGGTGTTCCTAACACCGGGATGACTCAGACGGATGATAGCTCTACAGAGATGGATGACCAGTCGGAGAGAGACGCTCCAGCCTCTCCCACCACATCTCGAAGTCCTTCACCTTGATCTTCAGCCTTGTCTCTAGAGGTAATTGCTTTAATGAAGTTTATGAGGGAGGAAAGGCGTGAGGACAAAGCTAGAAGACTTGTGGATGACGAAAAAAGGAGATTGGAAGATAGTGAACGGTTTGAAGATTTGATATCTCGCCTCACTGCTAACCAAGCCCCCAGCTCTCCCACCGCTTCGGTACCGACTGATTCAGGTACCTCGTCAACGCCTGTTTTACGCCCTCCAGCCCTACCCAAAGCTGCTGCCCAACCCCCACCCATCTTGAATCCTGATGTGACTTTCCAGACTTTTCGCGAATGGCGGCGACGGTGGACTGATGATGCTACAATGGTGGATCTCCAGAGCTTGCCACAGCCTAAACAACTCATTCAGCTACGTATGTGCCTGTCTTTGGAAACGCAGCGTGTCTTGGAACATACGTTGCAGGTGCCCCCGACTTCTTCGTTGTCTGTAGAGGAGGCACTGGAGGTTCTACAACGGCACATCAAAGGTCAGCGGAATGAAGCTCTACACAGGAGGGAATTGTTTAGCTGTAGACAGATGGAGGGCGAGACTTTTAACGCTTTCTATGTACGACTCAAGAGAGCCTCGGAAGAGGTAGACATATGTCCCGGTAATCACCAGCAGTGTGAGGAGACCCAGTTGAAGCAGGTGATCCTGATGGGTGTTAAGGACGAGGAGCTTGTCCAACGCCTCACCTCCCTTGACTTTTCCTCTTCCCTTAAGGATGTGTTGACAATATGTCGCTCCTATGAGGCTGCCAGGTGTGCCACCTCTGCCTTCCGAGCTCCCCCTACAGCTTTACGTTTTATGTCTCAGTACAAGAAGGACAAGAAGTCTACCCCAACGCCGATGCCCATGCCCGGCTCCTTTTGTAAAAACTGTGGTAAACAGCACGGAACACAGGTGTGTCCAGCTGCTGAGTCTACGTGCAACAGTTGTGAGAGTAAGGGCCACTGGTCACTTACAGTACAGTGCCCAGCCAAACGCGTCCAGTGCAATGTGTGCGGTCGTCTGGGCCACTATGACAAGTGTTGCCCTTCCAACAAACCCAAGGGACAGCGTTTTTGTGGAAGCAGCAGTTCCCTTCCACCAGTGAGGGCCGCCCACAGTCGTCAAATCAGAGGCATGACGACCCTGGACAACGCTCAAGCCATATTAGGAAGGTGTACTCCCCTCGCGTCCCAGGACCAAAGTTCCTCAGCACATTAGCGTCATCGTGACCTACGGCAGTGTGTCATCCCGCCTCGAGATGCTGCCCGACACCGGCGCTGATGCTACAATCATCGGTCCCCAGCATTTGCAATGTTTGGGGCTCTCTCCGAGTGATCTAGGACGGCCTCCCAAGGATCTCCGCTTCATGGCAGATAGTTCGCAGATGGCCCCAGCCCAAGGTTCACTCCAAGCACAGGTCACCTTTGGCAACAGGTCGTGTCTAGCCTGAATTGATGTGCATAATGGTGTCCCGACTCCTTTGCTGTCCTACAGACATTGCCAAGAGTTGGCCATCATCTCCCAGGACTTCCCAAAACCTATTCTCGAGGTAAAACACTCCAACAGAGTGCACGAAGGGAGCAGCAACCACTCTGCTGTCGCCCTACCCCTATCTCTTGCCTGTGACACCTCTCCTTCGGTAGTTGTCCATGCTGCCTCACGTCCCCACATCTTGGCTCGCCTCCATGACAGTCACCGCCGAGCCGAGGCCACCAAACGGCGTGCAAGACAGACTGTGTTCTGGCCTGGCATCGACTCCGACATCTCCAATGTTGTCCATGCGTGTGAGCCCTGCCAAGTCCTACAACCCAGCCAGCAGCAGGAACCCTTCATGAGTGACGACAACCCCACCCGCCCCTTTGAGTCTGTGTTGGCTGACTTTTTCTGTGTGTTAGGAAAGTCCTTCCTTGTTATCATCGACCGTCTCTCTGGTTGGCCGGTTGTCATTAAGTGCGGCAATGATACAACGTCTGCCGCCACCATCAGCAAGTTCCGCCACTACTTCCGTGACGTGGGCGTTTCTGTGAGCCTACGAACCGACAGAGGGCCCCAGTTCACAAGCCGGGACTTTGCTGTGTTCCTTGACCGATGGGGAGTCCGGCATGTGTTGTCATCGCCCCATTACCCGCAGTCCAACAGCCACGCTGAGGCTGCTGTCAAATCCCTGAAGCACCTAGTCCTCAAAGTGGCCCCTTCTGGGAATATTGACTGCGAGGCCTTCGACCGGGGTCTCCTTGAACTCCGCAACACACCCAATTACACCGGACGCTCCCCTGCCCAGGCTAAGACAGAGGATTGTGATCACCGAGCTGCCGAATGTGTTCATGATGTCGTCGCCCGCTACAACGACCATGCCCGTGCTCCTCCCAAGTTGAGTGTCGGCACCCAAGTCCGTGTTCAGAACCCGACCTCCCTACCTTGGGACAAAGTACGCATGGTCATGGGTCTCGGTAGGTCACGTGACTACCAGGTGCTGTTACCCAGTGGTCGGGTGTGGTGGAGGAACCACCGTTTTCTCCAGCCCGTAACAATTCCTTCTGCTGACCCCGCCACCAGTGTTGAGTCCCATATCCTCCCCAGTGATCAAGTCCCTCGACACTCAGAACGGATCCAAAAGGTCCGCTCAAGACTTTGCTATGAGCGTAGAGGGGGGGGGTGTATGTATATTATGTATGTTGTATGTATACTATGTATTTACTCCATTTATATACATTACTTATTTAGCTAGCAGCGTGTGGCAATGTATTTTTCATGTCACCACACGCTTAGATAATGTGCCTGGCGACATCTGGAAGCTGCTAATGTACCACTTGCCACATGTCGCTTGAGAGGTCAGATGACCCATAGGGAGAGGTCAGTTGACCCATAGAGAGAGTAGGGAGTACCGGCTCTTGTGTTGTACCTCCGTATAGATCCAGCAAATAGAACCTACAAAAACTCTACAGGTGTTTGTGTTCGCTCCTGTAGTTAGAACTGAGTACCCAGAACATGTACAGTATATACCAACAGACCCCCAAAAAGGGAATTTCAATTAATTAATCCAGGTATATAATGATGGTGGCAACAGCTGATCAGTACACAATACCAAATAGAGCAGCAATGGTTAATGATTCCTCGAGTCTTCCCTGTTTTCCGGGAGGATTTTTTATTAATGAGAAGGTTTTACAAACTTTAGTTTTAATGCTGGATTATTGACCATACACCTGTACTATGACAATACTAGAGGGTCATCTATTTATTTGGGAACCCTAAGTGATTACTATATTTTAGGACATGCAATAGACACAAACTTGAAAATCAATCTCGTCATTGCAAAGAACATTTTTCCTACTGATTTTTAGGTTCCTGTTTATTGCACATCCTAAAACATTGTAGAATCATTTAGGGTTCTTGAAGAAATAAGTTATCCCTGCACTGTGTTATCACCATGCATCTCTCTCTCTTATAAAACAGATTATGTGCGATGACTCAAGACATTGGTTTCGTAGAGCCTCTGGAGGGGCAGCTGGACTATGAGCAATACCCCATTGGCTCTCTGCTCTACATCCTTCCCTGGCATGTATGTTATCTGCTGGCTTGGAGCCGTCTCGTGCTAGTTAAGATACACCTCCTCTTGTAGCATTTCTACTCACTTTATACGAGCTTGGCCCAGAATCCACTCCCCCTTTCTACGCTAAAAAGTAGTTGATTGGTCCATAAAAGTGTTCGTTTACCTCTGCATTTATCATACTAATATGGTCACAATTTATTATGAGACCTGTTCTTCTCAATAATAATTGTGCTATACGTTTGGTGTTATCTGTTTGTTTACTTTCTGTCTGCTACAAAAGAAAGAAATAATAGATAGGCTTCATCCGAACGCAACTTTTGTCATTGACTTCGACCGTTCTTTATACATATTTTAACATTTTTCATATCCTCCTTGATGTGCTAGTGCCTGAAAATCATTTGCATTTTTATGTTCGTAATTTTTAACATTATTAATGAGAAGAAGAGGTCTAATTATAAATAGCGAACACATTAGTATGAATAAATAGACAGCGAAACGAACATTTGATATGAACCAATCGGCTCGCTTATACAAATGAGGGCATGGCTTCCGGGGCAAGCTAGTGTAAAATGAGTACAGCTATCTTATCTTTTTCTAATTATGATACTGTACATTTATCTTCGTACACTATTTCTTTTTCCCTGATAACATATGTTGGTAAAGTTGTCATAGAAAGAACATAATATTGCTTGACTTTTTTGTAAATATCACATGATCATAGTGACAGTCAGCATGAAGTGAAGATAATGAATTTAGTGTCACTTTGCAATCGTAATCAAGAACACAAAATCTTTCTTGATTTTTAGAAAGTATTGTTTAGTGTAGAATCTGAGGGTTAGCCAGGAGTGTTTCAAGACCCTGGCTGTTGAGGCACCTTACACAGTACTGTACATCAGAACAACACCTTTTAATTGTGGCTATGGCTTACCTTTTGGTGATTTTATTTGTGACTCTACCTCAAAAAAAGTTAGTTGAATATGGTGAAACATGGCGAGTGATTTGGGTATTTTGGGCTGATAAGGAAATACTGTTTCTTAATATTTGACAACAGGAAGTTAG
This sequence comes from Homarus americanus, assembly GCF_018991925.1. Taxonomy (NCBI): domain Eukaryota; kingdom Metazoa; phylum Arthropoda; class Malacostraca; order Decapoda; family Nephropidae; genus Homarus; species Homarus americanus. Next base: position 1,098,610 of record NW_024737068.1, read on the forward strand.
AAATTAAAATCTGTACTGTGCAATTTAATTAGTGCCAGGCCAGGGATGTGCTTCCTAAGTAACACAGGATTTTTGTCTTTCATATGTATTATACGTATATTGTAAAATTTTCATGTCGTATCTTCTGTGAGATAAAGCTTTTCCAGTTTCAACATTTAATTATCTTTTCCCCAGTAAAATAGACACTTATCAATCATTAAAAGAAGAAGCTTTTTTGTGATTCTTATTTATAATTACAGGTTGTACCTCTCTAGTCCGGCATTCTGTGGTCCGGAACGATTTTATTTTGTCCAATAGGTAGATAGGCAGTTTTTTTTTTTTTATTATTATTATTATTATTATTACAGGAGTATTAAATTTTTGCCCCTCAGGCCCCAATGTGGGTCAGTGACCTATGCCCGGGTGGGCTAATCCCCTTAAAAAAAAAAAAGCCGCGGGAAATTAAGGTTTGTTTACATCCGGCAGTTCGGCTGCTCTCTCTCTCTCTGCTTGTCTATACAGAGTACAACATTTAACCCTTCAATATATATGAGCAGTAAATAAGTGTTGCTTTCATATTCTTATGTAGAGTAATGACGATATATTTTCACATGTGCGCACTTACATACGAGCAGTCTCACTTTTTTTTTTACCATTAATGGTTAGCTACTTATATTGTTCCATTTATTAACATTAAATAACATTACAGGTACTTCAAGCAACCATATTCATTTTTTACATTAATTTTACTACAGCTAAACTCAGGGTCTTATTTTCTTCAGTTTTATATGTAGAACCAATCAGTCACTGGTTTCGTAAGCTTTAACATAAACAATGCCGGCAGCCGTCTCGTCTCCTCTAATATTCCACGTATTATTAATAAATTGTATTGTTAATTTTGCACACACGTACATTAATTCAATAAAAACAAATTCAGAAACATTAATTAAAATATATATGAACAGTAAATAAGTGTTGCTTTCATATTCTTATGTAAAGTAATGACGATATGTTTTCACGTGTGCGCATGCTCACTTACATACGCGCGATCTCTCTTTTCTTTACCATTATCGTTAGCTACTTCTATTGTTCCATTTATTAACATTAAATAACATTACTTAAAACAACCATATTAATTTTACTACAGCTACAACCAAGGTCTTATTTTCTTCAGTTTTATATGTAGAACCAGTCAGTCACTGGTTTTGTAATCAACGAAAACAATGCTGTGTCATTTCCTCGTGTGTTTTAATATTCTACGTATTATTAATGAATTGTATTGCTCATTTTGCACACATAAACATTAATTCAATAAAAAAGACATTCAGTAATAAACAATAATGAATCTTTTGTACATAAGAGAAATGACGCTGTTTACACGATTATGCACGTCGTCTGCACGTTGGCGGGCCGTTCAAACCCGTCGAAATTCAAGTTTCCGCCGTCAAAATTTTTATTTATTTATTTTTTTGTGTGTTCCAATAAAATACGTTAAGAATTAAAAACTCGCCAAATTTGAGAAGCTACTATACGACATTTAACCCTTCAATATGTCTTCAAAGAGACCATGACGAAGAGAAAGTGGTGCTAGTGCTTCCAGGCATAAGCACAAGTCACTATCTATCCAGGAAAAGGGTGAATTTCCATAGTCCGGCAATTTCCATGGTCCGGCACCGGTCAGGTCCCGAGGTTGCCGGACTAGAGAGGTACAACCTGTATTGCTTCAGTACTTCATTTTAGAGTAAACTTGAAATATTCAGATTCAGTACAAGGAAATAAAGACTTCTGAAGACATATATAAATTACAGTAATCATTAATAGTGTTACATTGTTGGAATAATTCAATAATATGATGGAGTCTTTAGTAGAGCTCATTTGGTAATGTGAAGTGTACTCCTCCTCCCTACAGTCGTGTGCTACAGCTGCCTTGTACCCCGTATATCATGTGGTGGAGGGCGATACTGTGCTGGCTGAGTGGCGACCTACACGTGGCTGGTGAACATGTGTACGTTACTCACCTACATCTTAAGATCGACATATGTTGGTGACAAAGGCCTCGGAACAATGTATGGCTGGTGAAAACTTGGTGATGTTGAATGTTTCTCAGGTTCACTTGTGATTTTAGTGGAAATTATGTGGTTAATGATATGTATGACTAAATATTTTTATTTCATCATATAATCCTAATTAAGAAATACATGAACATTTTTTTAATGCAGTACTTAGGTGGTGACACAGACAAGACCCAAACCATTCATTTGCTTGACCTTAATAAACACACGGCTAAATATGAGGCAGCCACATTTAGCAGCAAGTTCTAACATAACCTAATGCAACCAACATCATGATAGTTATTTATTTAGCCACAGATGATGCAGCTTATTCCTTTATTTAAAGGTGATGACTTTAAAAGAAATCTCTTGACATAAGTGTATTTTTCAAGTTTTATTTCTTTATAATTACCAGTATACCATATTCACTGAGTGCATGCTAAAGCTTTTCACCTCTGTATCAGACAATGGGTTTCTTCTCTTTCTCTTTTCTCTGTAATGGCATCCAGTCCATCAACTCACCCCACCTCCCTACTCTTTTCAACCCGTCACAACTCACGTCATTCCTTATCATGCTACCACTTTCCAGGTGAATTCTCTCTTTGAAACTCATCATCATTTATCCTCCTCGCTCCCCACTTGTCTTGATTATACCACAGAATTTATTTTACTCGCATCTTTCTATCAACAATCTTCTTACCACACAACAAATGTCATCTATCTTATCCATGGTGTGATTGGCAAGATTGGTAAGTCACTACATTGCAAGTACTGTATTGTACCATTCTTTACAGGGCATTGTTTTATATATTTCTATGTAAAAAAAATACCAATATATAATATTTTATTATTATTGTTTTTGGGTGTGTTGTTAATTACAGTATATTGTTAAATGTGTGTGTATGTTTATAGTGTTCTCAGATTACTTACAGTGCCAGCATTGCTCCATACAGCACCAGTATTGCTCCAGTGGACTGTATGAATTAAAAGATTGGGCCTAATAAATATAATTGAGATTAGGTCTTTTATCTCCCTTGCCATTTCATTGTTTCCTTAACCCTTGTGTATAGGTTCCTCCTCTGAGCTGAATAAAATCGTCTGGCATTAGCCAAATAAAATATTATAAGTGGTGTCCCCATAGTGAAGGTGTTACTACTTTAAACCCAATTCATATAAATGTAATGTGGAACTGTACTTTCAGATTAGGTTAGGTTAGCTCTGAGTATGCTAGGTTAGCTTTGGTTAAGGTAAGTTAGTCTAGCTCTGGTTGGTATTGGTCAAGTTGAGTTATATAAAGTTAGCTATGGTTCAGTTATGTTAGATTTGCTCAGGTTAGGTTGGCTTTGGTTAAATTAGGTTAGGTTACTTCTGCTTAGGTTTGGTTAAATTAGTTTAAGCTAGGTATGGTTAGGTTAATTTAAATTAGGGTTAACCCATACATGGTTACTGACATTAATTATGTTTTCCCATGTAATACACTAATTGGTCACTGACTTAATTCACTTCAGGATAAGCTAGGGTTCCCAAGGCTTTGCTAAGGGCTCCTATGGGTCCAAATCTGTAGAATAACTCATTTTATACAACTTGTGGCTATGATTAAATTCATGGAAGCCAACCCATACCCTCCCAAGGGACAAGTGGGAGGTGGCCTTTCTCCCCACCATCCATCCAGCCAACCCAGTTCTCAACCAGAACATCGATCCACACACACAAAGAAGAGGATCATCAAGCCCACCTGTGTACTTGACTACAGCAGCAACCTGCACCTTGTTGACAAGTCTAACAGCATGATATCTACAATGGAGTCTGCAAGTAAGACAATCAAGTGGAACAACAAGCTATTTTTCCATCTGTTCGACTTGACGCTCCTCAATGCTCACATCCTGTTCATGTCTGTCACCAAGAAGATGGTCTTCCATGACATTGTCCACGAGGTGGTATGTGTGTGTGCTCCTGCGGGAATATGCGGAGGAGAGGATGAATGCCCATTTCAGATGTCTCCATAATGAACCTACCCACATCATCCCTCATGGCCACTGTCCTTGCACCATTCAAATTGCGCCAGCTATGACACAAAGTACTATTGCCTTGATTGTAATGTGCCGTTTGTGTGTTGACCCTTGTTTCCGGGAGTACCACACTCTGGGTGTGTATCAAGTGCTTGGTACAATGTATAATATAGTGATAAGTGTATATATTAGTGTAAGAAAATAGCATAAGAACAATTTGATAAGTGAATAGTGCGTAATTGTGTGGAGGCCGTGAAACAGATGAGGCAGGGTGTTTGGTGAAGGGAAGACCATCACGTTCCACATAGCGTTGTTACCACATATCTGTGTGAAAACTCTCAGAACACTATATGACAGGCAACTTTGTGCCTCCAGTGTACATAGTGTATATACGGGTATAGAAAATTTTTATAGCTATAGTGTTAAGTAAATAGCATAAGGAAGTGGTAGCAGACATGATAGCACCTCAGCATCGCTGCATCCATGGCAATGCCCAACTGCCCAGGACCTTTAAACCAGGTAAGGAGTTTACAGGTGTGCTTTTCACGGTTACCACATGACTTTGGGGGTTGTGTTGGCCCCCCCCCCCAAAAAAAAAGGAAAATATTTGGCCATCTAGGCACAACCTAGATTAAATTAATTGACCATTAATGCATTAAGTTACATTCGTTTAACTCTGGTTAGGTTAGATTTGTTCTTGCTATGTCAGGTTAGCTCTGATTAGGTTAGGTCAGCTCTGGTTAGGTTTGATTAAGCCTAGTTAGGTTAGATTAGCACTTTTTTAACTTGGGTTAACCTAATCCGCCTGGTATCATTAGAGTGATTCATTAATTATCAGGTGAAACTAGATGGGGTGTTTAATCTTCAGGTGATCCAAAAGTAATAGCTTATTAAATATCTTGAAATAACTGTCAGGAGAGTGTACTGTATATGAATGTTGGTTACAACTTTATCTAACTTATTTAAAAGAGCACATGTGTTCCCTCATTACCCTTACACACACCACTTACAGTACATGAAAATTGTGATTATATGTGTATATTAGCCTCTTGGCTTATTTTACCTCATGAGTAAACACCCTAAAACTATGAAGGGGGGTTATGTTACGTAAGGCCATGGTATATATGGTTAGTTTTAGGCTAGGTCATGTTAGGTTATGTTTTGTATGGTTAGGTTAAGTCAGCATTAGGTTAGGGAATCATTAGGTTGGTAAATCATCAGGTGATCCCACTCAGAACCGTTGTATCATACCTGTATAATTAGTGTTATCACCTTGATAGATGGAGCAACAACTCTCACTCCTAGACATCTACTATGGATTGCTGGGGTAATCTTTGATATAGAATTGGCGCACATAATAAATTGACACCTTGCCATATACTTTCCCTATGTTGTGTGGAGAGTGCTAGACAAACCCCTCTATATTCTCTGGTGAGAATATATATGGCAAGAAACTGTAATGTTAATTTTTATGTTTAATATGTGCTTCTGTATAATATGAATAATGTTTTTTTTATGAAAATATAATGATATAGTATATGTGATACTGCATGTAGAGAGTTTTGTCCTATAATATGTGGCAGGCGTGTTGGGCAACTTTGGTCAGCTTACACGGTGAAACAATACTGTATGTACCAGTAATTCCACCAATTAAAAAAAAAAACAGTTGTATAGCAGAGTTAATATTCCCAGTTAAGTGCAGTACACTTTTCCATATGTAATGTTTATACTTCATACCTTACAGCTAACTTACACAAGTGTGGAACAGTGGAAAATGGATGTTTATATTAGCGTAGCTTAAGTTAGTGCAGCTGTCCAGGGAGGCCATGGCCATCGGAGGGAAATTCTTTGACTCCCGCTTCATATTTCTACCGTGTGCATCAAACTATCAGTTCATAATCAAAGAATGCTTCTGATCTTGCATCTGGCAACAGTCACATGATCACATCCCCTGTTCCACATGGTGGTACATGGCCTTGGAACCCTGCAGCATCACACATAATCACGGTAAGTTGAATATACTTGATCAAGGTTATGCTATGTCAACCTCCTTGCACATTTACATAAAAGTTGATGAGGAAAATTCCTGGAATTACTTCACCGTTAGTAAATATATTGTTATCGTTAGGTAGTGAGATAGTCCCTAATATATTTGATTGAAATTCTTAATATTTTATTTTTATCTGAATGGTGTACATAAAGGCCTTAGTTAAGAACGTTCAGGTTACGGGCAAGTCGAAGGGAATGATTGAAACCCGTCTTTTGACGCATTCAATATTTATTGATGTGGTCAAAACCTGCAGAGGAGAAGGCGTTCATAATATTACAAGGTGATCCATCTGATACATAATTAGTTAGTCTCACACAATTTTATCTTAATTACAATTTATTAAACATACTGACATAACAAAAAGTTCATAACTCTATTAATCTTAGCTTCGCTTCATTCTGCATTGTCTTATTACTCCAGGTTAGGCAGAAACGAGTAGGCGTAATTAGTCAACAATATTTCATTACCGAGGGGTATGTCATCACTTAGGCTGTACTTACAAGTGCGAGTCAATGCAGATCAGTATGGTGTTCCAAGAGAAAACAGTACAGTATTGCATAAATCGTCCCAGCACAAATTCTCGGACAGGAGAAGGCTGGTCTTCACAGCATCACTAGAGAGGGCGATCTGTCTCATGGAGGGGCGGGCAGCCACTGCCACCAGTCTAAGACAGTCCACTCAGCAGAACCAGGACTTGTCTGTAAACACTTCTACATCTGGCGAGGTCACAGGTCGAAAGATTTAATGGCATCACACGCCAGCACTGAAACCATAGCCATCCTCACGGGCATTCATGAGGGGGCGACCTATGCTCGCACTGAACGCCGGAACCTCCTGATAATCAGTGACAGCACTTCTGTGCTCGTGACAAATTACCCTGTAGTGGATTTCTCCCCTACAAACGCTGTTTGTCGCTGAGTAGCCGACCCCACGAATTCCCCTGTGTATGCCTCGTGGTCTGGGCCGACCAGTGCCGCCCACGGAGCGGGAGTCAACTATCTACCCACGCCTACCTCCGCTATAAAAGACCTGACCTCGTGGTGACCACCCTCTTTTCTACCTACACCAACCAGCTAGCAACACCTCCTCTTCCGCCTGCCTGGCGGTCCTCGCTCCCACCGGCGAGCATGGCGACCCACAAGCTGGTCCTCCTCTGAGCACCCTCACCAACCAGCTCTCTCTGCATCACGCTTGTAACCACGCTGCCACTTCCCAGCACCAAGCTGCATTGTACATCCAATACAACATGTATACAGAGAGCACATTGTGAGTTTCCTTTCTCCATCCCATCCTGAGTGTGAACCAAAATACAATACCCCACAAATGGTGACCCCTGGAGATTCGCACTCACATAGGATGGAGGAGAAACAGATCACGCTCCCAGTCTTCAAGCAACTTGGAAGACTGGCTTATCCACCCAGAGGCAGCTTTCATCGGCTCTACAGCTACTGTCTCTAAACCGCAGGTTAGACACCCTAGAGCAGCACTGCTTCTCTAAGCAGACACCAGCTCCTCTTCCTGCCCCAAGCACCACGTCCTACCGACCCCAGTACACCCGTCCTGCCTCAGACGCCGCCCCTGGCCCAGCAGTACCCCCTGCCGCTTCTCCTGATGCAGCCCCTGCTCCCGACGCGGCCCATGTGCCTGAGTGCGGACCCACACACCCCTCTTTTCTCCCTCAGGTACCCCCCTGCTACTGTCCTGCACCCTGCTGCTGTCATGGACCCAGCTGCTGTCACGAGCCCTCATCCGCTTCTGCTGACGCAGCCCCTGCTCCTGACCCAGGCCCACACCCCCCAGCAGGCGCATCTGACGACTCTACATGTCGCGAGTGAAGCACAATATTCATCGCCTCCACAACCCTCTTTCTCCTCTTCTCCCACAGATCTTGTGTGTCTAGACAGTTGCCTCCACTAGCGGCCGGCTCATCCACGCCATCGCCGTTATGTTTCGCATGAGGCATGCACCGCCCGTTCTGCCTCACATGTGCCATGCAACCCTGCAGACAACAAGTCCCCTACACCGCCTGGAGGGAAGGAGGGAGTATTGTAGTGGATTTCTCCCCTACAAACGCTGTTTGTCGCTGAGTAGCCAATCCCACGAATTCCCCTGTGTATGCCTCATGGTCTTGGTCAACCAGCGCCGCCCATGGAGCGGGGGTCAACTATCTACCCACGCCTACCTCCGCTATAAAAGACCTGACCTCGTGGTGACCACCCTCTTTTCTACCTACACCAACCAGCCAGCAACACCTCCTCCTCCTCCGCCTGCCTGGCGGTCCTCGCTCCCACCGGCGAGCATGGCGACCCACAAGCTGGTCCTCCTCTGAGCATCCTCACCAACCAGCTCTCTCTACATCACCACTTGTAACCACGCTGCCACTTCCCAGCACCAAGCTGCACTGTACATCCAATACAACATGTATACAGAGAGCACATTGTGAGTTTCCTTTCTCCATCCCATCCTGAGTGTGAACCAAAATACAATACCCCACAACCCTCTCCCTCCTCCCCTGCCGCCCAACACACCCTAACCGCCTTCGACAGGCTAGTACAAACTGATGACATCCGTGTCAAGTTTATTTGGATCCCGTCACATATAGGAATAACTGCTTGTGACACTGTTGATCGACTTGCCAAAGAAGCGACACAAGAAGAAGATATTGAAGCCGCCCTCTCCCTCTCCGTGAATCATCTCAAATCTCGCATACACGTCACACAACGAGAAGCATTCGTCGTAAAATGGACATACCTGAAACAACGGGGCAGCGTCCCACTATGCCACTGACGCTGTAACCGGTGACTCCAACCGCCACTACAAAGAGTATCAATCTCTGACTCGATCTCAACAGATTATATACATGAGACTGCGCCTAGGGTACAGGTACCTATGGGAGTACATTGGCAACCCTGAGCCTGGCCGCACTGTTTGTAAACTTTGTGGCCAACCCGACTCTCACACCCTCCCTCACTACTGTACATCCTCACTTGCCCTATGACCTCCTCCTACAGGTCCCCAGCCGTTACCAACACCTCTTCCCTCCCTGACCAGATATCCCTCCTCCTAGTCACAGGCCTGGCACTTGACATTATTAGGGACCTGCCACGCTTTGCTATAAACAGATGAAATGTATCGGGAATCCCCCCCCACACACACACATAATTCTGTCACTTTATGTAACTTGCTGACAAAACCCATAACCCTTCAGGCTTCCACGCCCTTAATGCATGAGTCATAAAGGCAAGCATGAACTCTGCGCTTCACCTTGCTCAGGATGTAAGGGGGTGCCCAATAAACTAGCCCCTTTCGGGGCAATCTGTAATCACTGTAGCTGAAGGCAGTGGCGATAACAGTGTAGATGTGAGACTCGCAATGTTTGTAAGTATAATTCTATAGGAATAGATCCATTGTAACCTCGTCTGTTTCATTTCTCCAAGTCTGATATATATATATATATATATATATATATATATATATATATATATATATATATATATATATATATATATATATATATATTCTTTCTCCTGAAAATTAATAATCCCTATTTATTTTCCTCCTAAAATTCCTATAAATGATTGTGATAACTTAGTTTATTTTTGCTTTTCCTTAAACTTTCGGAAAATTTCAATACTACTATAGTTACGAATTACGATAGTCTACTGTTCAAGCGAGCAAGTTATATACACTATATTTTCTGTAGTTAGTTATGGGGGAAAATTCAGCGTAAGACGCTTTCACAGACCATGTTGTTTTTATCCCACTAAGTAAATACTCGTACAACTTACGCCAATTTAGGGTAAACCTCTCTATACAAATCTTTGAGAACACATCTTGCAGTGACTCATTTAACTACATTCCTACGTTTCATATTACATGATGATTTAACTTAGTTATCCAAGAATCCTATCCAAAGGATGTGAACACCAGTTATGCGGCAAGATAGTAGCGTATAGTGGTGCGTCATGCGTCTTGTAACTCGACTTAAACAACATAAATATAGTGTTAGGACAGCCCAGGAATCCAATGCTCTGTTTATTCATTTGAGGGATAACGAGCATTGCATTGACTGGGATAATGCCTCCTCAATATAACCTTGTAATTCAATTGACAGTAGGAACATTATAGAATCTAGTCTCATTAAACGTACCGAATCAGTCAACATGAATTTGAGTAATGGTATGTACAAACTGGACAATTTTGTAATTAAGAAGATTTGTAACCAGGTGAGAAGGTTGGGTCACCTTACCCTCTGACCTGACTACCAACCGTTGCTGTGCTTTTTAAAGATTAGTAGGGTCATTACCTAATATCTGCCCATTGTGGACCTGATCTCACCCTCCTCTATATATACACCTTATTTTGTACTTCTCCTTAGCTTTCGTCTTTATTCAAGACATCTTCTGAGGCAACTGGATTACATGGACAGAGAGAGGCTTAAATATACAGGGTGACCTTATTAAACATGAGGTCAGGTCATAATGATGTCATCCTCTAATCCCCACACCAACACACACGTAGAGGAGCTTAAGAGAAGGGGGGTGACGTGACTAGTCAGGTCAGGTCAAAAATAAGGGACCCACTAAATAACTATCATACCTCTAGATCAAAGGTTTTCAAAGCATTTTTAACCTTGGGCCACTGACAAATAAATTTATGTAACATATTATCAGTTTTGAACTGACCATCACTAAGATATATTGATTTTAATTCCTTACTCAAACTAGCTTCAACCAGAAGTCTTTCTGTGACACAAGATGATTTAAATACTTCTAAGCCTTTTCCCAAGCAATGCTTTGAAACCCTTTGATCTAGATGTATTGTGAGGAGCTATTTATATGAGGTAACTGTATAAGGAAACCTTTATTTATATTATACTCCACCCCCCCCCCCCTTATCTCTCATTCGGCGTCTACTCCTTCCTTATCTCTCATAAAGTCTACCCCTACAGGTACCGTGAGACTCAAGACAGGTTAACCGATGTGTAGGTATGGTCGATGTATCGCCACTACTTTGACCACTGAAGTTGAAATTTGGATACAGTGGTGACCCAAATCAGGTATTTTGTATCGCATGAGTTTCAACTGTTAATGAATTAGTATAATTACACAATCTTACTATGCCCTTAAATCACCTTTAGTTGTTGAAGCGTAGTAATGATATTAAAATTTTAACATTGTGAATAAATGCTCTGGGAAAAATGTGTGTGTGTGTGTGTGTGTGTGTTTGTACTGTCCATGGGAGAGGGCGGGTCACTCAGCGTTAGAGTACTCCGTTCCGTTCGTTAAAAAACCCGAACGGAAATTACCTAAGTGTCAGTCATTTCCCATTGTAATACGAATATGGTAATCATAACCAAGTTTTATTAAGTTGACGTAGGATTAATATTACCATTAATTAATAATTGTCTTAACCTGTGTTAATGTGGGTTTTTGTTCTACGTTAGCGTATAAGGAAATGCGTCACTACTGTACCTCTTAACCTTTTCTATGACTCGCCAAGGCTTATTTAAACAAGCATTAATCATTAACCAGTTTCATGTAGGTAATATGCTTATACTGTAATAAGACCAATAATAGACACAAACGGAAGTACTTTGAAAACCAAATGATAGATTATGGTGACGTGGCGTGACTTGTGCTGCATCTCGTATGCCTGAGGACACTAGCTGGCGGTGAGGTGATGGATGTCTGTAGACCGTATTAACAGTGTCCATTTGAATCTAAACACTACGACGGGCTCATTTATGACTGGGACCAAGGATTCTATACTCACTTCAGGATTGGGTCAGTTAAAATAGCTAGGTTGTATTTGGGTCTATACGGACAGAGGAGCAGGCTATTTTTTTGTCATTTCACCATTAAGCTTACTAGCCGTTCGGGCAGTCGGTCCATTTAGTGTTAGTACAGGAGGAAACCAAACTGGGAAACCTGTGATGTTTAGTAAGCCTTTCTCACGTGTGTCTGGGCCTAGCAGGAGTCGAACCCTTGACGTATTAGTGAGACCCACTGTACCGCCAAAGATCACACGTCATAAATACAGGTTATCGTTGAAGGCCACCCACACATCGACTGGCTTCCACTCATTCAGGCTCCACTTCGCTCCCTTGATGTATTTTTCAATGTTATTGTTTATACTTCCACAAACTATAAACAAAACTTGTAATAAATGTGCGACAGTTGCGGGGAAGACGTGAATATCACACACATTTAGGGGAATGTTTGATGCTTGTTTGGAGGAAATAAATCTTATATGCGTGTTTTTTCTTAAGATTTATTTTCAGATCACGTGAAGATTAGCCCTCCCCCCCTCCCCATCTTTTATCCCTGATGAATAAATACCTAACCTAATGTAACCTAATGTAATCTAAGCTAACCTAACCTAATTTAACCTAACGCTAACCTAATCTATTGTATTCTAACGCTAATCTAATCTATCCTTACATAGTCAAATCTATTAAAGCCTAATCTACCCTAACCTAATCTAATATAACCCAACATTGCCTTATTGAATCAAACCTAACCCTGCATCGCCTAATCTATCCTAACCAAGCCTAATCTAACCCTCTCGATAGCATTACGGTGTTTAATCATAAGGTGAGATAACCTTGGAGGGCTATCTACACCAAAAAAGACTCTAGCACTGTATAGCCCTTGTAGTATGTCGTCGTGGTAATTTTCCTACATCGTACATTTTGTGGTTTCTAGACATTGCAGCGTCTCAAGGTGAAGGCTGACTGTGGCTTCGTAATCGGCGGTATCATTATTTCTGGCATTTCACACATACAAAAACCTTTCTCAGGGTGAAAAAAAAAATATAATCGCATTCCGCTGTAGTCTTCTCCTCAACAGGAAGTACCACAGGGTTAAAAATAACACGCATGATCTCACAAATATTAGTAATTTTCGAATTCGGTAAGTCATTGAATATTTCCTTCTTTATATTAAATCAAACACAGCCAGAACATATGTACAGTGTATTTTATATATCACCTCTAATCAGCTTCACCGTGAGATATAAGACCCTGTAGTACAATATAAAATATACTTGAATTTTTGTACATACAGCAGTGACCTTGAGTATTGACAGATTTAAAAATATATCGTCATTCACGTCATTTAATGATGACGTATGTTTACCTCTCATTTGTATCTTGGTGTCTGGAGATGAGTTATCATACACGAAAGGCAGTGTTTATATGTACATACGACAGACACACAGACACTACTGATACTGTATTACTACAGGCAAACCGGGGAATGAGAGATGTAGAAATGCCGCCCTTGGTGTGAGCGAGGAGCCCACTAGCCATGTAAAGTTTGTCATCCGTCACACACTCACACACAAGCACGACCGTCACGATGATTCGACCATGCTGATGGCTGGCCACCCCTAGAACTAATTCTCGGACCCGGAAAGAAATCAGAGGACACACACAAACTCGATTACTACTGTATACCTGCTGGGTCATCATCAAATCGTGATTGGTAGGAAAGAAGAGTGAAGGTAATGGCATTTCAGTGAACACACGATGCACTCAACGCAAAATCATGCCCGAGGAAATGTCGAAATCATGTGAGTGAATAAATTTTTTTTTACACTACCTTTTCCTCTTCGCCATTTTCAACTCCCTAGTCGGGGATGTACACGGGCAATTAAATGTATTTGAACGGTAACCGGGAAAACTATTTTGGCTAGGCTGTGTTAGGTTAGGTTAGACTTCAGAGGGAAAAATGTGAAGCAGGAGTGGAGGTGAAAGTGTTGCGAAATGTAGGAGTAGTGTTAAGTGGTAAAATTTACGTTAATATAGTACAACGCATGAATAAAAAAAGTTAATTTATAGCAAAGAGGAAAGTTATTTTGTGAGAGAATAGAACGGATAGTATCACATGGCAGAATTTAAATAAAAAAAATCTTATTTATTTGGTGTGTTCTGGAGGTGAACGTAAATAAAGTCACGGAAAAAAAGTCACATGGCTTGTACACATTGACAACACATTATATATATGATGGCATTGCACGTAGGTTAGGTTAAGTTAGGTTAGGTTTGTTTTTCTCCGTGTCTTTTTTCTGTGACTTTTTTCCTGGTTTTGTTCTGGACGAAGGAAAAGCTTGTATAGTCATATGATTTGATTCCCTAACACATTTCAACAGTATAGCAAGCGTAGGTGTGTGAGTGTATGTTGACGAGCTAAAAGACTACAATGACTTGTGGTATTGTTGTTTAGAAGTGTCAGTGGTCGTCATGATATATCCTTTCCATCATGTTGATAGATGTCCGTCGCGTCCTGCGCTTCAACCGACGATATTATCATCTTCAGTTTCCTGTCGGTCTTCTTAACTCACATCTTGGTATCAATGTCGCCTCCCTTCTTTGAACATTCGTTATTGCGTAAAATGTCTTTCATCCTGTGGGAGAAACACTAACCATGGTCTTGTAACAGTCATCTTCATTTTTTTCATCTAGGTAGACAAATGGCTACGGGATCAGAGCACCATTTGTTTCCTCTATTTAGTACATGCCTGTCTGACTCAGTTCTTATGGCTGAATATTGATATTGAATTGATATTGAAACAGTTTATTTGGCCAGAAAAATATAGATACAGAGTCGATAATAACAACAATACTGAGAGGAAAGAGTGAACACAATTATTTAACGACGAAGAGCAACACGATACAGATGTGTGTGTCACTACAAACTTATACCCGTTGTTGATGACGTGATGGAGCGTGGGTCAGCTGATCACGTAAACACAGGTTCTGGGTATTGTTTTGAAAAATAGGATGGGTGTCCTCTCTCTCTCTCTCTCTCTCTCTCTCTCTCATCTACGTTCTATGAATGTATGTATTTATATCGCTAATATTGTCCTCACTTTTCTCCTCACCTGCGTGTACAGACGGTGACACACATACACCCCACACACACACACACCCCCACACACACACACCATTTCTGCAGTCTATTCTTGAAGATGATCATACATTAAACACAACCTACCAACGCCGCTCACCAGCAAGACCAGTTAGGTGAGTCCACCTTCTCCAGGTAATTCCCGTGACGCCACACAGGTAACCCCCCCGTCACCAAGCAGGATGCGGGACCCCCTCACCAAACTTCATCCTCTTAACAGTTCTCACCTCTTTCACCAGTACTGGAAAAGATGATGCTCCTAAGTAAAAGTAATGTCATTGGGGGGAGGGGGTATTAAAGTAGAAAGTAGCCTCACTGGAGATTACTTAAGTAAAAAGAGTACGAGACTTTGTAAGTATTTTAAGTAGTAAAACTAAAACGTAACTTTCTTCATATAAAAATAAAATGCTTCATGATGGCATTCAACCCTAATATTGAACTGATTATGGACATTCTTTTTCTTAACTTATTTCTCTTCTGTTTCATCCTGTCTAAGTTATGACGTAGGTGATAATTGACTCATAGATTTCTCCATTTCACACCTGCCTGTATTCGTGTGTGTGTGTGGGAGGAGGATTGTTGGGTAAAGGGAAGGTTGTTTGTATGTGTGTGTGTGTTTATGGGGGACACACATAGAAGTAACAATACCTAGATATATACACAAATACATATAAATATACAAACAAACAAAAACACACAAGTATATGATGTGCAGTGTGTGTGTGTGGAGGAATGATTCAACGTAGTGACTAAGGTGTGTTGGGTGTGGGATGCACACCACACACACACACACACACCAATCTTCTTCGTGGTAATTCTTATGTCGTGTTATGTAGGGGGGTTACACACATCCTACCGCAAGTGAGAGAGAGAGAGGACTTCCAAAAAACAAAAGGATCTTCTCACTGACGTCATCATCAATATAATCTCTATTTATATCTTACTTAAATCAGGGTTAACGTATCTCACCTTTGCTAGACGTGATTATATAATGAATTACATGAAGATCAGCCTCCCTAGTTTATTTCAACTTTGAAGTTTTGCTAACTTAATCTAACGCTAGCCTAACCTATCCTAATCCCCCAGGTAATATGAAGGTAAAAGAAGCTAGGAAACTAATAATTATTCCTGTGATTCAGATAATATAAATTACTAGATATACAATTACTTTTATCGTCCTCAATAACCAAGGAAATATTTAAGGTGATTGGATATTCATCCAGTGTAAGGGTGCAGTTTCTTACTCAAACCGCTTCCCTTTGCCGACTCCCGTGGCCCACCCAGGCCCAGCTCAAGGCCTCAATCCTCCCTCAGTTGTACGTCAGCCACCGGGGTATAAACACCTGTGCGCACTTCACTCCCTCACCACTACCACCTGTGGACTCTGCTCACGTCTGTCAATCACATCCGTTAACACTATCTACAGTTAGGTAAGCCAAGAGCGCTTTTTGTTTCATTAATTGCAGGAGTTTTATTTTATCGTGAGTGATATTTTGACGTGATCAACTTTTGGAAATATTTGTCAAGATGCAGGTCTGTTGTGGTGTGTTGGACATACACCACTACCACTGTGAATTATTGTACAGTATATTCGTTTGTATACCTGCACACACACTATGTATATGCTGAGCTAATGCGAACTTACTTAACGATCTTACTGAATATTTATCTATATACACAATCCCTAAACACCCTTTTATAACTACCAAATTCAAGCAGAAAATACCAGGAATAATTCTTTATTTAATTTAATAACTTGCGATAGTTTCTGGGTAACGTTGGCGCAGTATTGATCGTCTTTTATCACTGATAGATGCATTGTCACGTTTTCTGTGTTGGGGAGAATTTTATCGTTCAAACTTTTTTTTTTTTTTTGCATTGGGTGGCTTCCATAATACTCGCCTACTATTCTTGATGACTTGATCACTAAAGCTTCCTTACTTGTGTGGGTGACGTGGAGGTGTGACGTTGGTCTGACGTTGTGGAGGTGTGACGTGATGTGACATGATGTTGTGACGTTGCGATAATATAAGTACACACCATTACTTAAACTAGCACACTTATAATAAACTCCACCCAAGAGATTCATCTCGCGAATCGAAGTAAAATCACTTATAAAAATTATCTCCAACTACCGGAAATAATGGTATGGGAAATAACATACACATTGCGTTACGATCTTGACGTCAAAGGGGGGGGGGTCAGATAGTTTCTATAATTTGTCCCGTGAGGGTGCTAGTTTGTTGGGCACCCTCTTGCATCATGTGCAAAGTGATGCGCAGAAGCGTTTACAGCGCCCGACATGGAAGTATGCGTAGTTCATGCTTGCCTTCATGACTCGTGCATTAAGAGCGTAAATGCCTAAGGGTCATGGATTTTGTCAGCAAGTTACATAAAGTGACAATATGATGAGTGTGGGGGGGGGGGGAAATTTCCAATACAATTCATCTGTTTATGGCAAAGCGTGGCAGGTCCCTAATAATGAGGTCAAGAATGGTTGCAGTGACCTCAAAGGGATCGATCAGTATGAGATCATACTGGGTCAGGTTAAGGCCGGAGTGGGTGGGCTGGAAAGTGACCTTAGTCTATAAATGTTTAGTCACAAGACATGAAGATATACACAAGTGA
>NW_024737068.1:1121238-1212944 GCF_018991925.1 Homarus americanus
TACAGCTAAATGTCATACGTTCAAGGGTGTAGCCAGGATTTGGTAATGAAGTGGTGGACTTTTAATTAGCAGTTGGAACGCCTCGAACCTCACCACCCATGTCAATCTCATCCACCCCATCCACTCCCTTTCCTTCCATTTCTTTGACTGGAATGAAATTAAAGGTTTTGTTCTTACATGGAAATACCGGAGCGGATCCTGGGATTACCTACAGTAGGGATGATTGTAGAAGGTCACCTTATGTAGGGCGGAGAGATTACATCGGTGTACGTTTGTCGACTCCACTTCAAGCCATTTGCCTCCTGTTAACACCAGCAGTATTTAGAGACTTGGGTGTTAATACGATACTGCTGGCCAGAGTTCACATGAAGATTAGCTCTGGTTTATTTCACCCTAAAATTAATCTTCCTAATGCTAGTATAGTCAAATTTAACCTAACCTAATATGTCTAGCCTAGTATAATCTACTATAACCTAGGATAGCATAATCTAATATAACTTAGCCTAGCGAACCTAATATAACCTAACCTACCCTAATCTAATTCCACCAAGGTAGAATTGGGGTATTTAATCTTCAGGTGATATAAGGTTGAAGTGGGTGGGTAGGTAGGGCAAGACAGTGAGGGGTAGTGGATAGGGTAGAGCAGTGAAGGGTTGTGTGCAGGGCTTAGGTCAATGATATGATAGGTGAATTTCCAAGAACGAGCCCTTGTTTAGGATACATTAAAAGAAAATTTCCCAGGAGAAAGACTCGCCCCGGTCTCCCCCCCTCCCCACCCCTAGACCCCCGAACCCACTCCCATTTCCGACGTGAAAGTAAAACAAAATAATTTCTGGAAAGGGGTAGGGCTCGTTTCTCACAGTATGTATACAGTACGTTGGTGGGTAAGTAAACGTGAATTTGAACTGGTAAATTCCTTCGTATTTCTGAGATTCTTACAAAATATGTGCGAGTCCTTTGATATTGTTGGAAGGTGCTCCTCTCTTATGCAGGAACCGCGAACCTAAAACATTACTCTCCTATCCTGCATGATTTTTTTTACACACGGGGATTACCCCCACCAGGGCACAGGTCAATGACTCAGTTGACCCACATAAGGGCTTGGAGGTGAAAATTAATAAAACATAAAAGTATATAATAATAATAATAATGCAGGCCCATAAAAAAATAAAAAAAGATGAAAAGAGAAAAATGATATAATTATGTATGTTGTGTTGTCAAAGTAAGGGAAACAATTGAAGCCCTGCAATTGTGTGTAACTGAGGCAGAAAGTCAGATCAGCAAACTGGGACTTGGTCAAAAAATTTTGATGTCGTATGGCAGCAAGGTCTACCATTAGATGATACATTATGCTTCCAATTTCTTCCAAGGCGGTAGTACCTCCCTGGTTGATAGCTGCCAACTACCTTGGTGTCTATCTACATATTTTAACATGTTTAATTATATTTTTACGGGTGTTAATCAATATTTTAATTAAAAAAATAAAAAAATATCCGGCATTAATGTCACTCAACCATGGCTATTACTGTCCTGTAGATGTTTTATGTATACTGTAATACTACGCTTCAGCAACTATACTTTGTAAGCGTGCATTTTCTTTTGTGTCAACTGTGGTTTCAAGTTCCAGAATCTAGACGAACGTGACTGAGGACATTCAGTCGGGGTTTAGTGTAAAGACCTAAGACCGGATAGGCTTGATGGGAAATACTTCAACAGAGCTACGAGTGGCCGCGAATCACATATGAATGTGGAAGATTACATGTGGAGAGTAACGCTTTGTTATGTCACGGAAAGCTGACTACGAGCTTCGCTGTGATTTTTATACTCAGTGACACTGGGGAATGTACTGTACGGCTTATCTATTTGAATATTATTTTAAATATTTATATAGTTAAAAATATAGTCAAAGTTAGTATATCTTTTTTATTCGTGTTGAAAATAAACACGATGATGGATTACCAAATTAGTTAGAACATTAGTTGTATACGTCAGCAGCATGACAATATAACGGGGCCTCGCCTAGCCTAGTACACTACTAAATTAGAATACCAGTTTGTGGGAATTTTGTGTCGTAGTAGGTAATATAAATTAAGATTCATGTGGGAATATTTTGTTTTTATATATAAATGTTTTATACGAAGAAGCAAAGCAAAATTTACACAGGAATTGCAAAATATTCTGAGAAACCTGAAAGAAGGGGTTTTGTTGTTCGTGTTAATATATCCGGTAGAGAAGTGCTTCGTCTCTTGTAACAACCAAATGTGTTAGTTCTGTAAAAATCATCCTCGCCTGTCCATAACCATGCACGCATACCCAATTAACCGTCCGCGCATTCCAGGTAATCATCCGCGCATACCCATTAGCCCATTAATCATCCGCGTAGGTATCATAACCATTTGTCCATTTTCAGTAACCAGAATTAGGTTAGATTAGACTGTTAGGTTTGGTTAGGTTAGATTAGACTGTTAGGTTTGGTTAGGTTAGATTAGACTGTTAGGTTTGGTTAGATTAGACTGTTAGGTTTGGTTAGGTTAGATTAGACTGTTAGGTTTGGTTAGGTTAGATTAGACTGTTAGGTTTGGTTAGGTTAGATTAGACTGTTAGGTTTGGTTAGGTTAGATTAGACTGTTAGGTTTGGTTAGGTTAGATTAGACTGTTAGGTTTGGTTAGGTTAGATTAGACTGTTAGGTTTGGTTAGGTTATATTAGACTGTTTGAATTAGGTTAGGTTAGACTCTATATAACTGTATAGATATGTACATACCAAGATATGTGAACACGCCTGACGCCAGGACTCTTGTTACCATTCATTGTACCATTTATTCACATGTCCGTATTACTACATATTATTATAGCATGTCTGATGTCTATGCTTATGTCTAATGCCTATGTTCATTTACTATGTCCCGATGTACTATGTCTGTACCGCGCTAGTCGAGTAATTAGAAGACCTCATTTATTGTCCTAGTAATGTCTAGCAACTCTCCTTGCCTAGCTAGCTAGTTTCCCTCAGATCGGCCTCGGCCTACCTACGGTCCGGGGTCCCTAGTAATCGCTCCTGTATCGGTTGGCTATCACGCCCAGTCTTGTACACTTATTGAATATACCTACTGCTCGTGCCCTGGAGTTTCAAGAACCTTGTCTAGGATTACATCCACCACACCACATGGCGCAGTTTGAGTAGCTCCAACACGACAGTTTACAAGCCTCAAGAGCCGGCCCCGTCTGTTTCCCGGCCTCGTGTTTCCCGCCCAGAAGATATACTCCACAGTGCCCCTGGATTTAAAGTGCTTTGTGACCTTGTGAAGTGCCCTAAGTGAAGTGCAGTGCCTTTCATGTCTCTTTGCTATGTTTCTGCGGCCCTACAGGTAGCAGACACGCCTCCAGCCCAGTTTCCAAGACAGCACTTCCGGCATACATCCTCCATCCACGCAGGCCCGCAAGCCACTGATTGACTCCCTCCCCTCCACTGAGTCATCACCAGCATCTCGCCCGGGCGCGCGGAGGAATACACCGCCGCCAGCCGCCTCCTCTCACTTCACAAATATTACAGTTAATTGCTCTTTACTGCTTTGTGGTTACAAATCCATTGAAAATACTTCTTTCCCATCGCAACAATACCAAACACGAGATGTCTGCGTTTGAAATTTGCAGTGAGGAGAAGCGACACTCACGGCCTCACCCTCACACTCCATGAGACCAATTCAGGATGGGGCGAGGATATCGTTAATTCATACCTACAGTTTCCAGAGAAGAAGCCCAGGCGTCGTGAGGAAAAAGCGACATCAAGAGGGTATTAAGACAGATTGAGAGGAATCAGCTTACTGTCTAAACAACAACACTAAGCTGATAACCGCAAATTTGGACCTATTGAATTGCTGCAAGGAGGACGACTTCACCAGCTGCCGGCAAATTCTTTAGCTTCAGCCTCTCTCTTCAGAACGCCTCCTCACGTCACCTATCTCCTAGGTATGCCTCGTGTTCTCGTAGTCTCAGCTCTCGTGCGACCTCTTTTCTCCTCCACCGCCTTCGAGTTCTGCAGCGATTCAGTTCCCAGCCTCTTGATAGGTACTGCATATCAAGTATACCGTCAATGGCGACGTGTTTGAAGACGCTGTTATGCCTCAATCGAATGCCCCTCATAAACAACTCATCCAATTAAGATCGTGCATTTCTCGATGTTCAACTCCTCCAGGCACACGTTAGCATCCGATCCCCGGTCAGTGACGAGGTTTTAACGCCTTGCAGAGTCATTTCGTGGCTCGCGTGACTGCGATCGAATAGGGGAGCTGCTATCCGCAAACAAGCTTCTGGGGAATTCAGGCTTCATGCACGGCAGGACCTAGCGTAGGGTGGACTACAGGGCGATCCTGCCTGTGCTGGTCCAGCTGGATGATCTTGCTGATGGGTTGTCGTGTGAGGACCTGCTTCGAAACTCCTCACCCTCGACGCCGCCTCTTCCTCACCGACTTCGTCACCTGTTGCAGGTCGTATGGAGGCCACAAGAGAGCTGCCTCAGCTATACACTCATCGCCATCTCAAGTCACCCGTCTCCGCACCGAGATAATGATGCAGACGATCCTCCACAGCCCGTCGCGATGCCAGCTTCTCCCGAGTCCTGCGGCATGACACCAGCACTGGTTGGGAAAAGTGCCCTGCGGCTGATAGTACATGTAAATCTGTGGTTTCAAGGCCATTTACACCTCGATAGCAGGCCTCGTTGGCGGCTCCAAAGCAAGGACCTTGTAAGTGTTGCAGGTCCGCCGAAGCCTCCATCTCCAGTCAAAACGTCTCTTCACAGCCCGGCAGAACGTCCACACACCGTCTCCAGAGCAACAACGGATGTGACCGTGGGATGATACCTCAGTCTGGCTTGTCATCCAATGTTCGTCTGTCCTACGCAACTCTCCTCCTGATGATACCTGACGCGGGCGGACATCACGTTGGACCAACCTCGGTCAACATCCGGGGTAGCTTACCGACATCCACGGCGGGACGATTACTGGTCCAGCCCTCCACGTGCGGTTTGCTTCCCTAATCGGCATGAACAGTCAGTTCGCGCCGCACGATCCACGTCACAAACCTCATGGTGTGGACATCAATCATCAAGTTCAAACCCATGACCACACCTGCTGCCGCCCGGGAGTTCGATTCCAAGCGTCGTCTTGCTCCCAACCCGACCTCAGAAGGCGCCCGCTCAAAGAAGATGACAGGCCCCGATGAGAATCCACCTCAAGCCTGGCGGCGACGCCTTTCGCCATCCACACACCCAGGCCTATCCCCTTTGCCATACGGGACAATTGAAGGCAGAGCTCGATTCCTCTGGTGCGGCAGGGGATCATCGAACACGCCGGTGAGGGCCTCTGTGGTGCCACTTCATAGTGCATCCACACCAGCGGTGCGCCGGTGATTTCGCCCGATCTCAACTTCGCAGGTCTCCCGTCCGCCCATCCATCGCCCTCGCCCATCCAAGCAGTCCGCGGAGCGTCACCCCGTCTGCAAAATTCTTTGCCACGGCGGATGCACTACGTGGTACTGGCAAGTCGACCTGCGGAAGGATAGCCTCGCCATTTCCATGCGCCTCAGGCCGCTTCCCGCACTGCCGCGGACCCATGGGCGCGCTGCGGGATGTACTGCCTCCGTGGGGATATGGCTCTGCAGGGTGTCACCAACTGCGTGAAGGTCGTAGATGACATCCTGCTCTTCGACGATAGATCTTCCGGCCCACTTGAACCGGGTTTTATCCGGTGCTCACAAGATGTCGTGCCCATGGTATCACCCTGAACAAGGAATAATTTGGTGGTCGCCACTTTTTCAAACACAACATCTTAGAGGATCTCAGCTGATGGGGAGAAGGTGCATAAGGGACTTCCCTGCTCCAGCGAACCTGACCGACCTTCGCTCATTTATGGGCCTGGTAAATCAACTGGCCGACTCTCCCCTAAAATCGCCACATCAGCCCAACCTCTACGCCCCTCATGCCCCCAAGCGCTCTTTCCTCTGGACTCCTGACCGACCTCGTTAGAATCATTTGAAGGCGTTGCTGTCACCACCAGTCCTGGCACCCTTCGACCCGTCCTTACCAGTGGTCCTCCAGACCGACGCCTTCCTATCAAGGCCTCGGATATGCCTCGCTGAACCACGGCCAGGGTAGACTGCGCTTAGTTCAGTGTGGCTCCAGGTTTTGGACAGGACCAGATACGCCAGCCATTGAACTGAGATGCTGGCAGTCGCCTGGGTTATGGCCAAGTGCTTAGCCTTACCTGTTCGGCGCTGGGCATTTCACCCTCATGACAGTTATCGCCCGCTCATACCCATTCTTAATCGCACTACGTTGGACGCCATCGAAAATCCTCGCCTCAACGTCTCAAGAAGACCGCCCTGCGTCTTTACAGCTGTGTGGCTGGCCGAAGCTTCTGTAGCATACCAGACGCCCTCTCCCGAGCCCTGTTGAGTGCCCACACCTGAAGATGAAGTCGACTGTACCACGGCCGCTGCTCACGTTCGGTCTTTAGTGACACACACAGCCACTTCTCTTGCTGAAAGGCGACAGCGACCTCCCTCATCGAAGACGATAGGACTCTCCAGAGCTTTGCATCGCCGCGCTCAAGACCCGCATCGTCCAACTCTCGATAAGTCTCCGCTGGATTCCCCACCAACGCGCTGCAACTTCACGCCTCCACCCTCCTTCTGGAAGCTGAGGGATAGCCTCATTACGGGCCGGAGAGCTGGTGTTATGCGGCCCCAGGATCGTCGTTTCCGGCTGCCTCAGCGCGGCGCACCTTATCCGCCTCCTGGCAGCCACGGGTTGAAGCCACCAGGCGCAGAGCCCGTCGATATCCGCTTCTGGCATTGTGGCGCGATATGTAAAATGCTGGTTGAGGCCTGTTGAGCCTTGCAAGCGCTCAGCCCAGCCAGCAACAAGACGTGCCTGTGCTTGACCTCCCAGCGGCCTTTGAGTCACGTGTCCGCCGACTTCTTTAATGTGGCGGGAAGGTCTTTCCTGGGTGATGGCAGAAACTCTCTGGTGTGTGAAGTAGTTCCTGTGGTCGGACACCACCTCTTCCAGGGTCATCGGATGTTTTGTTTGCTTCTTCCGGGAGAATGAGTTGCTCTCGCCTCGAACCGACAGTTGGCATTTCAGCCTTCGAGTTCAAGAGCTTGGCGGCGCTGGGGCGTCCATCACATCGTCACCTCCCTCGTTACCCTTGAGCGAATGGCCCACGCCGAGGCAGCGGTAAAGTCCGTAAATCCTCTTCCTCAAAGACAGCACCGGCGGGAACCTGGACCGAGGGGGGCCTACTGGAACTCCGTGATTGCCCCTACCGGCTCTCCTGCCCAGGTGTTGTATGTATGCCCCCTTCGTACTTGTTGTGCCTGCCCACCCCAGTCCTTCTTGTTAGATGAATGGCGGATCAAGGCGGGCAGTGTGACGCCGTGAGGCTGCCCGGATAGAAGTGACAGCCACTGTGGCGTTCAGCCGCCCCTTCCCTTGGCCGTCGGCCGTCGTTGGAATCAAGGACCCGGCGTCACTTTTACGGCTGGGACAAGGTTGGGGTCGGTCATGGGCGTGTGCCGTTGGTACAGTCCTTTCCCCGGTGGTCGTGTGGTGGCGAGAGGCGTATATCCTTAGTGACGTAAGCTGGTGGCGGGCTGTATCGTTCCCTGTACGCCGCGGAGCCAGGAACGAAGGTCGTCAGTTGATCTCCATTGTCCTCGTGGCTCCCGACTCATGAAAAGAGTCGTAGCTCGAGTGCACTCGAGGCGTAGGGGGGAGGAGGTGTATAGATTATTGCATACCAGAGATATGTAACTGCCTGATGCCAGGACTCTTATTACTGTTCATTGTACCATTTATTCATGTCATTATTCTTATTGTTATAGCATGTCAGTGTCTGTGCTTATGTCTGTGCCTATGTTCATTTTACTATGTGTCCCCGTTTTTAATATGTCTTGTACGCTAGTTCGAGTAATTAGAAGACCTCATTTATTGTCCTTGTGTGTCTGGCAGCTCTCCTTGCCTGGCTAGCTAGTTCCCTCAGATCGGCCTCGGCCTACGGTCAGGGTCTCTATTAATGTCGCTCCTGTATCGGTTGGCTTCCAGCCCGGTCTTGTACACTTGTTAATATACCTACTGCTCGTGCCCTGGGTTTCAGAACCTGTGGGATTGTATCACCACAATAACCTACAGCTGGTAACTTTCATGTCACTGGCTTCTAGAAATCGCCTTTGAAGTTATGTCGGAGACGATCAAGACACTTTCTTAACCCCAAAAAGTTTTTATTTTATTTTACTGGTGTGTATTGGCGGGTGTCTATTAATTTTACCTCACTTGTCGGGGTGCATACAGAGGGAAGCCTGCATTGTGTGTTTTATGAAATTGGTGTGCAGTGTTGGTAGATGGGGGGTTCATCTCTCTCTCTATATATATATATATATATATATATATATATATATATATATATTCTCTCTCACATATCTTTACTCCAAATGTGACAATTACGTGTAAAATATATGTATACTTAAATTACTGTAATTCATTTCGAATTTAACTTAGATTAACTACAATGTTAACTTAACCTGACCCTAGCTTACTCTACTCTACCCTAATGTAATCTGACAAGCTAATCTAAACGTAACCTGCACCGAACATAATGTAACCTGAACCAAACTAGCTTAAACTAATCTTAATCTGACTTTTCCTAATCCAATTTTAACATGACCTAATCTTATATAACTTTACCTGGCGTGACATAATATAACCTTCACTATAGTGTATCATCAATCTTAGCCTAACCTAACCCATCCCGAACTAACGTAATTGTAACTGAACTAAAATGTCTGGGATGGTACACACACACACACACACACATATACCCACGTAAACGCTTTAAGGATACGTTGGTAGTGTTTAGTTACTGTCTGCCGTCTAAGTGTTGGAATCAATACCTGTTACTCAGACTGACGAACAGCTGGGCGGTACCAATTAATTTACAGTTGAGGGTAATTGGTGTCGTGGTGAGGCTTGAGTATATACTGAATTCATGAGATGGAAACATTAACTAGATTATGGAATGGAAAGAAACACTAATACTAAGAATTTTATTAATTTTATTTTATTTTTTAAGAATATAGATAGATATATGTACAATTTCGGCTTCATTCGTGGCTGTTCTCGTTTGTTAATTCGTTCAATAGCCGCTAGTATACGGTGCAAGTTTGAAATAAGGAATGTGGTTTAGTAAGCATTTCCTTTATGTTTAGGTGACAGGAAAGCAGTAGAAGTTGTCGTAGATTGCAGAATAGTCATATAAACCAGTAAAAAATATAAACCCGACTGTTAAACAAGTGAGCGTCGACAATGGAGGATTTTCACGACACAAACACTGCTGACTCGTATTATGGTATGGGAAAAACTCTTTAGTTCAGCAGTAACAGTATTTAAAAGCTCGCCGTATTTGAAATTTATAAATACTCAAATATTTACATAGAAATAACTTCTTTTCACCAGTAAAGGTACAATAGGCATCGGCACAGTTAAGGGAAGTTAGAATACGAAAATGGATTATATTGACTTTTCGGACACTTGGTGGACACATTAACGTAAGGTTTCGGACACAGTGTCAAGCCACACAGTAGCCTGGCAAGTATGGCTTGCCTTATACTTCTATACTTTGTATAATCAATAATGTAGGGCTCTCTCTCTCTCTCTCTCTCTCTCTCTCTCTCTCTCTCGGTAAACTAAGCAGTGTTCTTCTTCTTCTTTTGGCCTGAATAAAAACACCAAGAAGGTTCACTTATCGTTTGTCAAATTTAGATGATGTCTTACCCAACCAGAATCTGGATCTGCTCACGAACACCAAAAAATAATTAAAGAAAATAGAAACTATTTTTCCCCACCGCTATACGCTTTTGGATTGACTTATATTTCCCAAACCATCACTTTCAACAGTGCCCCTCCCCGAAAGTGGTTCACTCTGATTGGTCAATTTCCTCCATGATTCCTACTTTCTAATTGGTAGTGACGTCAGGGGTGGTGACGTCACAAGAATTCGCTGGAGGGACGCTGGGGGAAACCCGTCGTCCTCTGCTTATGATGTCATTGTTGGAAATAATCACACACCACCGCGTGTCTAAATTATTTAATATTTCTATCACGTAATATTGTCAAATTAATTGATTTTATTCAATTGGGAATATAATGTAAGATCATTACATAAGTACTTATATAACTTAATCTCATCACTTTAACTTATCGGAACTTAACACCTAACTTAAATTAACTTAATATTACTCATTTATTAAACTCACAATTTTATATTCTAACAGGTAACATCAAGGTAACAGCAGAAGCAGTAACAAGTAACCCTAGGAGCAGCAGCAGTAAAAACAGCGGAAATGGGCAAATGTGTGGCATACGTCGCGGCATCTGTGGTGTTGCTGGGTATAAAAGCTCTGGTGGCCGGATTAGCAGTATGGTACTCGCATGATCGTATGAATGAAGCTCTTTCTTCCCAGGTGTGTGTACTGAATTATTTGACTATTTACTTATTTCTGTTTTATTGTTGTTTTTTATTCTTGCTTATTTTCATTACTTAGCTACTTGGTTATTTTTTACTAATTTTTTTTTACTTGTTACTTTCTTATTTTTTATTTAATTCTTACTTATTTGTTTTTTGTTTTTCACTCAATTACCAATTCACTGAATGTTACAATTTGTTAATAAATGATAACTTCTGAAAGATCCTGAGCACTATATTTGAAATTTGCATGTATTTGTATCTGTACCTATACTTGTAGCTGTCCCTGTGCATATACCGTCACCCGTACCTGTTCTTCTTTATCTTAATTAACAGTGGAAAATATCGTGTGTTCCTTTACAGAGTCGCACTGCTGGGTGTTTGCTATCGGCCACCGACTTGGGAGAAGGTGTGTCGGGCTATCTCACCCTCAACCAGCGCCGGCCTGGTACCTTCGTCCACATCACTGGCAATATCTCCCGTAAGTGACAGTTGTTCTACATTGTTAAGGACTGACTATACAGGTAGGTGGTTTCGCAAAGGGGGTAAACGGGAAGGGGTGGTATTTTAAGGGTTGTATTTCTAATGGGAAGAGGAATGTACTTTCTCAACTAATATGTGTACCCTACGTTTTGTGAGTGTGTGTTTGTGGGGCAACATCACCAACCCAAGTTTAATTCCCTCCCATCAGACCTGTCAGAAGGACTTCACGGGTTCCACATCCACGCCTGGGGGTGTCAGCCGGAGCCGGTGACGGTTGTCGGGACGTCAAGGGCCACTACAACCCCGATAACAACAACCACGCTACACTCCGCCATGTTGGAGATCTGGGCAACATACTGAGCGAGAATGATGGCTCAAACCAGACCATTGCCTTCATCGATGTGAGTATCCTGTGCTTGTTTGTCTGAGAATTTATCTAATATCATGACGGGGGAAGGAGGTCGGTGGCGAGTGTAGGATTTCCCTCATTGTTCTTATTTGTCTTGTCCAGGACTATTTTAAAGCCCAGTAATGTTAGTTTCTCGTCAACTCAAGCTTCAGTTTTGAAGGTAAAGAGCTGGAATTTGGTATGGATTATACACATACAGTACATCCCAGTTGATGATAGTCCAGTGGGTCTAGATGTAGTCACGGACATAGGCTGACTTAAAAAAAACGAGGAACTCCGGATTTTCCACCGAGTTATTATTATTATTAGTATTATTATTATTATTATGGTCAACAATCTCTACTATTTATGTTAACAGATCAAGGACCACGTCATCAGCCTGTGGGGGGAGAAGTCCATT
Organism: Homarus americanus; assembly: GCF_018991925.1. Classification (NCBI taxonomy): domain Eukaryota; kingdom Metazoa; phylum Arthropoda; class Malacostraca; order Decapoda; family Nephropidae; genus Homarus; species Homarus americanus. The sequence goes on from NW_024737068.1 coordinate 1,133,050, forward strand.
GTGGGTCGGTCCATTGTTGTTCACGCGGGGCAGGACGACCTTGGTCTCGAGGGCACAGAGGCGTCTCTGAAAACTGGAGACGCTGGGGGTAGACTGGCCTGTTGCACCATCTACCTCACCCCTGAATCTTCGATGTAGATGAATCTATAAGTAGACGGAACCTTGGTAGACAAGTCATATTGTTGATCTTATTTTCCTTGTTGAATGACAGCTTTATCCTCTCTTGTCACTGATATGTCTGTTAGCCACTTGGGCGAGCGGACACGTCACTTACTCACCGTTGGCAAGTACTAGGCATGCACTGACTCCAAAATATTTCTGAACCTGCACCTGTGTTGACCAAGTCTGGTCATTATAAAAACAACTCACACCTGAATCTACTTTGTATATAAGAATTGGTAGATGAAACCGCTAGTAGTTATACCTAGGTGGCGATGACTGACACATTGACATAGGCACCCTAAGTTTGGGTCAGCCTCCATAAACTGAACAGGGATAAAAGCAAATAATGAATCTCAGTACAATTTAAACGCCATTTTGCATTATACCCTTAGTGGGGCCTTTAGATGCGTTCTTAGCTTCAGCTAAAGTACAGGTAGTAACGTATGATCCTAAGAGAATCTGGATACTGAATGGCGAACGCGGATGACTTGTTCTCAAGTTCTGAATGTTCCGGGTAGGTTAATAAGCCAAATTCACGGCCCAGATTCTCAAAAGATATTACATTTTAATTTACTGGCGTTGTAAGAACACGTCTAATTCTCTCACTTACCTTATAGTACAAAGTGGGCGACCAAAATAGCTTTGAAACTGCACTGTAGTAGATCTACTGTATACATATGCCTCGTATCCTCCACCTCCCCTCCTTTTGAGGTTACGTCAAGTTAAACGTTTGAGAGGAAAAGCCGCGAAGTAGAACGTTCTCTCATAATTTTGTTTGGGAAATTTTTTGTAAATATTAGTTAGGAAACACCTGAAGAATATTACGCCTGACGATTTTATTCAGCTGACAGGGGACACCAGTTACAAAGTGGTTAGTATACTATCTGCAATAATACGGCGGACTACTCGCTTGTTTTGGTTTCAAAGTGCCTATTAAGTTTAAGTACTCAGATGATAGTTAAGTGACCCCTCCAAAAAAAAAGAACAATAATTACAAAATAGGAAATGTTCTGAAATCTAGAGTTCTGAACAATTGCGCCTCCATCCTTGTGTACCCTCTGGACAGGATAACACAGTTTCTGACGTACATGTAATATCACCATAGTTTATACAAGTAATACTTCGCTTCATGCCTGTATATAGTTTCGTAATTGAAAATAAATCTACGTAAAACCACATAGTACATAATATCTGATATATCGGATAATATTCAAATCTATTAGAGTTAAAAGAGCTGTAAAGTTTAAATTTTTGGGATTTCTGATCTCATTCCTGTGTTGTATGTTTTTGTCTGTAGTGTGGATAACTTTATTGTTTACACTGAAGATTCGTGTTAGATTTATAATGTCTTTTTGTCTAGGAGTAGTACATGAGTTTACTGCTACCGTAGAATTTGTGATTATTTACTTCTGTGAATACTATTTATGAATTTATATCTACAGTAGAATTTGTGACTACTTCTATGAGGTTATGGTACTTTCTCGTCAACAAATTTTATTTCTTTCATTGTTCCTGGGTTGTGAGAAGTATAAGATTAGTTTGGTAGAAGACACGTAAACAGTAGGTTGTAGTGACCGGATGTTTAGAGTTTCTCACTGAGGATACTTGTGGCATCATAGTGATAATACCTCTCTCTCAACCCTGACAAAACATTGGAATATATTGATACAAAATTTTTGCCTGTTTAATGTACTTTTAACTTTATGTATGAGGGTAGTGGAAGGTGTAAACAGGTGTGCCGTGTTAAACCATTGCTTTTTTTTTGTACATGTGTTGATAAACTGGTTGTAGTAATGAATATAAACATCTGGGTACATAGATATATTTTGACACTACAGTAACATCATACAACTGTGTAGATGATTTTATTGTAGTAATGTTGATTTTTACTACAATACATACATACTATACATACATACATATTTATATTTAAACCATAAAAAGGAAACACTGGTGTTAGATTCAAGCACATTACAGATGCCATGTAAAGTACCAGAAAACACACATACACACACACACTCACTCACTCACTCCTCTCACACACACACACACACACACACACATACCTCACACCACTCACTCAAACACTCACACACACACACTCACTCACTCCCTCACTCACACACACACACACACACACACACTCCTCACACACACACTCACTCACACACACACACCTCCTCACTCCTCCTCCACACACACACAGTCATGTACATTATTTATTCTCTCATGCTTGTGATAGATTTGTGGTTATTAAATGAAGATCTTATCAAGTGTTGCCTGTTTTATTACCTGAACAATAGTGTGTTAAGTGGTTCATAAAGGTAGTGGCGTGTTAACAAACTTACTTTGTTATATCTTTACTTATTTTTTAATTAATTGTTACTTAATCGCTACGTATCACCTATCCTCTTCATACCTGCCACTTAGTATGTAATATTAACAAACTACACTTTCTCAGTTTTAATTTGAATGTAATATAGTTTTCAATATTTTCTCTTAATATTATCAGACATGCTGAGATAGGCACTTTATTGCTTTTAATGTAGGGACGTTAGCGTTACTCAACGAGATCTGTGATTGGCGGAGAGGTTGGCGGGAAACTAGACGGGTGAGAGAAACCAGGGGAAGTCGACTGCCCGCTACAGTATTTTTTCAAACTTGGTGCACTTGTGACTCTTTTTATATAGTTGGGGAACGTACAACACACCAGACTGCAAGGTGGTGATCTCTATTTTATGTTTTAACACAAAGCGAAGTATGTAAGTTCCACCTGTTTCTTGTTCATCAGTTTATATGTGTTGGTTGGTAAACTTGTGTCCAGCGATATATTGAGGCACGGTGTATGAATATCAATGACCACGAGACGAGAGGGGTGTGTGTGTGTGGGTGTTGGCTTTTTGTCTCTATTTGCTGAAAGTCAAGGTACAGTACATCCTACACCCCCAATAAGCCCTAAAACAACCGACTGAAGGGTTTTCCAAAGTGAAGCCAAAGGTTTTGTTCCGTGTAGATTCACAACTATTGTGCTCATTGTATTCTCTTATTCTTTATCGTTTTTAAATTGCTAAGAAAAATATGTAAATGATACAAGACCAACCAAGTCTTTTAGAAATGTTATATAACACTTGTTAATATAAATCCGTTTACATATACTGTACGAATATGTAAGACGATTACACCTTATAATTTATTCGAAAGTAACGGTGGAAAGTGGCAGCTGCAGTATACAAATTTGTCCCGAGGGAAAATCTGGGGAAATACTGACAGGAAAATACATTGGGTTAGGTTGGTGTAAGTATTATTAGGTTGAATTTGGGTTAAGTTTGAATTCGGTTAATTAGATTTGGGTCACGTTAAGGTTAGGCTAAACGATTTTTTTTTGGGGGGTAAAAGTTATGTTTAAGGATAGTTCTCAGGTTTAGGTTAAGTAGTCTTTAAGTACATTGTATGACTAAAAAGTCTACTTTATCATATTTACCACCTGCCAAATCAAGTCCAAATTAGAAGTCCAGGAGTAAAAGTCACGAAAAAAGTCACAGAAAAAAGAAAAGTTAACTATCAGATTCTCACATTTTTTGGTTAATATGTTAATCGTTTCAGTAACCTAACCTAACCAAACCAAACCTAACCTAACCTAACCTTTATTATCGGCCACCATGAATTAATTGTGACTTTTTATTCCTGTGACTTTCCTTGAAATTGTGACTTTTTTCTGTGACTTTTTCCTGTGGCTTATTACCGGCCACCGCCAGCTCACTAGACGGTCAGGTCAAGCGGTCGATCAGGTCTGTTGCATACTATTGACAAGCACTGGAGCATGTACGGGCTTTTGAATGTACTCGTGTTGGTCAAGTCTGGATTTAAGCATATTTGTAATCTTCATCTCATTGGCCTGAAACACTCAACTCAGACAAGAATAAAGGCAACAATTTCTCAACAGTTTATCAGTCAAACGTATCAGATGCAACATAGTTTCAAGGTAACACACACTACAGGTACAAATAATGTTCATGATAATCAACATTTAAGATAACAAAGTAAAAATATTCTCTTACACCTGTACATATTCTTATAACGATTATATATGTAAATGCCAAAGCTGTGTGTCGAGTAACATAAACTGCCATAATAACCATCCGCCATCGTAATAATTAATCTCAAGCCATCAACAAAAAACTGAAAATAACTCCATAAACAGTTTGTATAAGGTTGTTCCAAGAATGAGCTAACATCTTCACCAACATTACGTCATTAACTACAAGCCTTACTACATGATCAAATCCAGTTTCATGTTTTAATGTATCACTACGTAGCTCTTTCAACCATCAAGGATAGACCGATAGCCTGACATTGAGCACACTCTAGTGATTGACTATATCTATTTATGTTTCTGGTTTTATTAAGAATTCGCTTGTTTAGAAATATATTGACTGATGACTTGCTGGTAGTAGTAGTATTGGGAGAAAAAATATAATTTACAATAATATAAAAACAGGAAATTGTATAAAATCAAATATGTCGTGTACACCGACATCAAAATTGATCCGCTTATTTGAGAATTTGAAGACTAATATTGGACGACGCAGCAGGTTTAGTGTCAACAAACGTCATGAGTGCAGGGTGTCTAGGGGGCGATGAAGATGGTGCAGCAGGCCAGCCTGGGCCCAGCGTTTCCTGTGATGAGAGAGTCAGGGTTGTCTCCCTTGCCCAGGTCATCCTCACCCTTGTGCACCATCACCGCCCGACCCAAGATGGAGTGTGTCCCGTGCAGACTGATGACCTTGTCAATGATCTGTGGCAACGACTTGCTTCATGGGTTAGGCCAGGAATGTAGTCTCTGGTTCTCAAAGAAATTAGAATAAAATGAAGTGCTGAGGGAAGGCTAAGAGTATTAGATGGAGATAATTGGGTGATAAACGTCAAGTATGGTAGGAAATAATGATCGGGTGTTAAACATTAAGGGAGGGACTTGGTGATAAGCCATTCTATGCTATGAATATTTATACTGACGGTATAGTGGTACTGTAAGAGCTGGGCTGTCATCATGGACATAGGAGTTACTGTGATAGTACTTTATGAAGGTTGTTACATCCTCACAAACTTTTAATTTATATCTAATAAAATACTATTCAGAATATTTAAACAATTATTATACAGTAAGGTGGGTCACTGAAAAGTTGCCTAAAAACCTAACACAATAAGGGCACCGAGTCACTTCCGGTACTTGGTGTTGACGTCATAGAACAATTAGTGTAAGGCAATACCGAGTGTTTCAACAGTAGTTTATTCCAATGTTTGGTAACACTACTCTGTCACTGCTTGAAGCATTTCGTAATATTTACTGTAATGTGTATTCCCAACATTTTACAAGCAAATTGGTTTCAGCTTGACCAGTTGCTACATACAATAAGTGAGTTCAACTCATTGAACTGTACAAACATAGTTTCATCTTAACAGTTCTAGGGTTTTCCTTAAATCTAATCAAATGCCTTTCTATCATTGTCCCATAAAATGCAAGAGTCATTGTCCATAAAGTACGGTCCTTCCTCTTGAAATTGTCTTTCTGTATCTAATATACCATAGGACTAGGCGTGTGTGTGTGTGTGTGTCTGTTCTGGGCAGCCGAAGTGGCACAATCGTTTTCATCAAACTTGGTGGAAGAAATCGCCAAAAAATCGTAGTGGAACAAACCTGGTCCCCATGTCGATGGTTTCTTTGCAGAACGCGATGATTAACATTTCGTACGCTGGCAGCAGACGACCTATATGCTGTCAACCACCGACCGGACGATTGCGGTTATCGTAAGGCTCCTCACTCCTCCCCACTTTTCTCTTGTACTTTTCGGATTATACGAGGCACAGTGTGCATATTCACTCTCGCCTGGCGGAAAATGCTGTAACTAATTATTCCTGGCCTTTATTCTATTCCTTCTATAGTATATTAGATACTGTAAGTATCATGACCACGACCATAATTATAACAACCGACCAATGACCATGATCATAACCGACCATGATCGCAGCACGACCATGATTCTCTTTCATGATTGCCAGCAAAAACCGACCATGATTATAACAGCCGACTATGATTATAACACCTACTACTATGATCATAACAACCGGCCGTGGTATAGCAGCCGTAGTACGTGCCGCTTGGCCGGCGTGATTATAACCACGACCACGGTTATAACAGCCGACCATGATTATAACAACCACGACCATGATTATAACAACCGGCGGCGATTATGACAACCACGACTATGATTATAACAACCACGACCATGATTATAACACCCGACCGCAGTTATAACAACCACGACCATGATTATAACCGCGACCATGATTATAACAACCACGACCATGATTATAACCGCGACCATAGTTATAGCAACCACGACCGTGATTATAACAGCCACGACCATTACTAACAACCCGACCGCCCGGTTATAACGGCCTCGGTAGGCTGTTTAACCGGACTCGCCACCGGGCACGAGCAGGCCCCGATCCACTTAGCCACCAAACTAAATTTAAAAACTCGTTCCATTTACCTTGCTGTACAGTACCTTTGGATCGAAGCGTTATCACTTATTTGAAGGACGGGTTAATGGTTGGCGACGGTGATCTAGGTAGCATTTTTTAATGTTGGCATTGTCTGCCACAGGAGATATTTCGCTGTAGTTAAATCCTGTGCGCAAAATCAATGAAACTACGACGATCACTCCCACAGACCTCCAAAACACGTGACCACGACACTTACATCCTGATCAACGTATGCATCTATTTAATGGCTTTATGCTAAACACAACATAAAACTAACCTAACCAATCGGTGGAATTGCTTTACATGCACGAGCAAGCGTGCATTCGCCAGTGCCGTCAGGGAAGCTCTCAATGTTGCCCAGGTCGCCCACGTGACGCTCACGCGGCATGCGGGGCGCCGCCGGCGATAAAGTTAATCCAGGGGTTATGAAACCGTACGAAACTGGCTTACCGGGTGCCTCAATACCGCCATATAAAGTGTGGATGTAGAACCCGTCCGCTTTGCCCCGCAATCAACCCTACATGAGTACCGCCCGCAGGTGGCTCTAAAAACAATTTAGTACCCCATAAACCTAGCCTAAACGTTCTTCCAGCTTCAGGAGGAACCAAGAATTTTCCATTAGGACCTGGCCTCACTTGCGCATACCCCAGATATTTAAACGCTCTCTCCTGCCAGTAATGTTGCCTGTAACCATCACTTCGCTGTTCTCAGTCTCCTGGGTAAGAGATGGTGCCGGCAATGTTACCTCCGATGTCACTCGGCGCTAGCGAACTTGCTTGGCGTGGCGACGCTGGGAGGCTACAGAATAGGTTGGGGTGGGATGGCATATTTGGTTGATAAGGTGTTTGGTCGGTCATTGGCTAATTTATTTGGGTTAGGTAATTTGATGAATTAACTTCGGGGTTGACTATAGTTTGTTGGTTTGGGTATGCTGGCAAATCTCAGAACTGTTGTGGTACGTTTACTTTGAGGCAGAAGGTCGGCGTTAAACAATGAATTTGAGCATACGAGACTAAAGCTCTTAAAACAATATGGTGCAATGGGTAATGTTGATGCTGATACACTCCAATGTGCTATCATAAAACAATTCATTATTACAGTAGTACTGCATTTAGTCGACGGTACGGCATAGCCAACTCACTAGAAGAGTACATGACCTCATTCGTATGTAGAAGTTTGATAATGAATTTCTGTATTATTATCACTTAAGTGTACGCGACCAGAACAGGCCTTGCCATATGTAGTTCAGCCATTCCTGCTGTATTTGCTGTACATCACGTATTTATGAAACAGATTATACTCCCTGCAGTCTAGTTGTCTTAAATATTGTTCTGCGACTACTTTTCAAAGAGTTACAGCTCTCAAAAAGCTCTGGCATTTCAATATGTACTTTAAAATTTATGCTGTTTTTGCATCTTTCTGGCTTAATGAACTGCTTCAATTTTAGATTCGTTGTGAACAGATTTATTGTGTGTGTGTGTTTTCTACACACCTCGTCCTGGGTTTGCTGATTGAGTTCATTGCCACCATTACTGGTAGCTGTAGTGGCGTAGTGCACGGAGAGACCAGAGATAAGGGCGCCCACACCCATGAAGAGCACGGCTGCCGCTGTGTAGGTTAGCCAGTGGGCCATCACGGCAGGATGACGGGCTGTTGTGATATTAGCGCTGTTGTTACTGCGGCGGCTCGTGCTGCAGTTGCTGTTGTTATTCGTAGTTGCTGAAATGCAGAAAGTTACGTTTGTATTCTTGATGACTTTGTTTGCATTCACAGATGGACATATTAATGAATAATGATTAAGTAACATTTATGCCTCAAAGTTTGGCGGTACGCATTTTTATTTGGATTAAGCTTATTGGATTATAATTATGTTATAGATTAGGCAATACAAACCGGGCTAGGTTATGTTAGGTTTCTTATGATTAAGTTACTCCCCATCACCCTCGGCACAGTGTGGTGTCATCGTTTACAATTGTGATGTTAGTGTCGGTAGGGATGTGTAGCTGATAACGGCTCCATTGACTGCCCTACTTAGTACTTATCTCTACTTCGCCATTAGTATTAGTATAGCTGAGCAGCCTGACACCTCATTGTTGAGCAACGACGAAATCACATTTCTTGCCTGTGCACGTTGCTGGCGTCAAGCCTAGGTTAGCCCGAGATCAGGGTGGCAGTTCCCTAAATTTAATCGTGTAAAATTAAACGCAGTAAGGGTAAAATTTCATCTAAAATTTATGTGTAAAATGGTGTAAATTTTTAACTGTCCATACTTAAAATTAAAGTAGTGAAACCAGCCTCTAGTATAATAGCCAAATAAACCAAACAATAATAATAAATAAATAAATAAATGACAGCCATGCGTATTAAATATTGTCAATAACAGCCATTGTAGAAAGAGTATGTAAGGAATTTAAACACATTTGCCGACCAATTCAAACGCCCTATTCACTTCTTGGATGCTAAGTTAAAAGTACGGGTCTTTCGATAATCATATTGAAATAACAAGCGAGGGTTCCCTAATTTTCACGAGAACCAGTGACTTAATATAACTCATGTCTTTGTCCTAGGTACACGAGAACGGTTTTGTAATCACAGAACTTTCTTTGAAATCCTGGCCGAAAACTTCAACATTCTTTTCACTTATAAGACACTGTTTACCCACTCCTATACTGGGGGAATTTCTGACTTTTAAAACTGTTTTGACTCATCACTACCTAAACTAATTCACGCAGAAACAGTTCAGAAAATATGATCATAACCACGAAATTTTAAAATGTATCAATAAGTTTGTTTTGCTGAGCCGACCCGTTGTTTCTGGCCTTGTTAGTTTACGGGAAACCACTGGCAAGATTACTGCACTGTACATATGTGACTTGGGAAGGTGAGTTTTAGAGATGTATAAAGTACGGACATTACTACAGTTGTGTATGATTAGTGAAAGTAGATTTTACATTCATTGCCATTTGTTATTCGTAATATGATCAGATTTTTTCTACAGATTTATAGGTTCCTGTTTGTGTACGTTCTAAAATAAAGTATAATCATTTAGGGGTTTCGAATAACAAAATGACACTGTGCTTGGGTGGGGTTGGTTGAAACAGCAGCGGACACAAACGCTTCCTCTTGAATCTATTGAGGCCGCAATGGTTTGAAGGTCTGGTGACATAGCATCTACCATAAACATTCATGATTTACTCTCATAGCAGTAATTATATAAAATGTCTTGGTTATATAAATGTGATGATTTAGCCATTACCTGGTGCAGGATATGCGTTGATCTGAACTGAAGGTGCGACAGTGAGTGGTTCAGGTGCGAGTTTGAAATTATTTAAGGCAGCTCTTATCTTCCCCACCAAAACCCATTGGATTTTCCACTGTATTGATACTCGGAGACGTCACTGAGAAGATGGCGACTCTAGGCTATTAGCTCCCGTGAAAACGATTACGGTACTTCATGTCGACGTGGCAACAGGTAAATTAAACTCACCTCTATGCCACCATATATATATACTCTCTCTCATGTCACTGAGAACATGAGCTTGTTTTATTATATTAATGAACTCGTGGTGCGTGCGAAGGCTTTCTCCGTAGATGTGGGTGTAGGCACTTAAGTAAACTTGCGTAGACCATTCATGTGTGTCATATAAAGTATACCATTTCGGCCAGAATTGAGACATTTGTCCATGAGATAGTGGGTCCCACAATTTCAGAACATATTGTATACACCATTGCTGTTTTTTACAAGCCATGTCAAGGGCAGTGATATGAAATTACTGGAGAAACACTCAAATACAACTCTTAGTCCAAATTTCCTAAAACACTTTAGACCTTTTTATCTGTCCCTTACCAATAATACATAAAATTTCCTCTCAAACGTATATTGAAACCAATTAGAAGTATCCCAGCTTTACACCACTGGACAAGAGCATCAGCGCGATCGATAGCCACCTGTTTGACCTGTGTATGTGTAGCGTTTGGGAGCTTTTTAGATAATGTTTCTTGTTATCACACCTAAGAATACACATAAGGTGACTTACAAGACTATAAAATATATATTACTTCTAATAAGCACCCTAACTCAACTTAATCCCCTCTTACTTGGCTTAACCTAACCTAAAGGTAACTTAAACCAACGCTAACCCTAATGTAACTTTTAACACTGGCTTCAAGTAGCAACCGCACTGTACTTCGTCAAACAGTCTTTGTAAACATAAAGCTATTAAGGTATTTTATTTAAAGTGAAGTCTATAGTGTATCTAGGGTGTCATTGAATGAAAATAGGGTAATGTATGGCACTGTTAAGCGTGGGCAGCCTCCAGCCATTCATGTTTAGGTACGGTTTTGGGAACTGTTCCTGATGGTGAATTATAAAATGACAGTTCATCCACCTTCAATATCATTACGAACTGACAAAAAATTTACAGGTTTTCAGTTTCTCAATAATTCTGGATGGGATTTTCTCAAGTCGGAATGGTTTGAAACCACTTAACATTACCGAAATACAGGAATTGAATTTGAAGAATCTTTTGCAAAAGTTTTAAAACTATACTACATATTTTATGACTTCATTATTATTTAGAAAATTTCATGGCGTTCTACATTATACATTCGGCTTTGAAACTGCTAAATATCGTTGGTAAAGAAATCATACATTACCATATGTTATAAGCGCAAGCCAGGTGGGTTGGTTATCGATGGTGGACCGCGAATAAATAATGAGCAAAGTTATGTTTGAGTTGAACAATCAGACCCTGTCAAAGCCTGCAAGTATATAATTCGGGTCAGCTAGTGTACACAGTGCTTAACTCAAGGAAAAACTTTACTTACGAGAAAGATTAGACATGATTTAAGTAAAATTAGTAATCAAGTCTACATTATTCAAAGCTACATACGTGATTTGTCCATACATCCGTGCAGAATCATACAATGGCAATGATCATTAAAGACAATTGTGACATTGAAAACACGTTATATACATGAGGATAGCATCGTAAATTCAATTTTTTATGTGATGTCACTAGTATTGTCTCTCAAAATGTACCGCCACTCGTTTCGTTTTCTCACAGTTGGGATGATGGGTTCATGTTTGTGTTGATGATTTTTCCTTTATTGGCTGAGATAAAGAATATCCGTTTCAGATGGAATACCCTCTGTTGCTGCTAATTTTAACCTTTTCTTACGTGCGTTTCCTGTGTGTGTGTGTGTGTGTGTGTTGTTTTATTTTACAGAAGCGTGTTCCCTCCCACAACGATCCACCAATCAAACAAATTTCGTCCGTAATATCACGTTTCTTTGCGGCAATTTTACTTGCCGGCTCGCTTTTAGTACCTATGTTTGTTTACTGTATTTAAAAGCTCCATATACAGCCTGTCTCCATTCCCGAAACCGAAATGACGTTTAAATTCAAACGATTCAACAATACATTTACGCTAAATAAATTCGAAAAGTATGCTGAAATTCATTTTTCGGCGGCTTTCCATCCTTCCTGTCAATGATTTAAGCATAGCGATTTTCTTGGAAAATTCATGGCTCTCTTCAATGGCGTAATTCCATTCTCGAATTGGTTATAGGATATTCGTGGGATTATATTTTTCACTTCGTGAAAACATAATAACTGACCTCTTTTCGAAATATTTTTATTTGCGTGAAAACTGGTATAGGAAAAACCTACTTTATATAATTTTCAGTGCTGTGCTCCTTTACAGAGCATTGCATGGTGACCATGGTGACATTGTTTTAGGGTTTCCTATCATGATTTAATTAAAACAAGATTATGGAAAGTTCCATGAGAATCGCGTGACCATTAGAATACTTTACAGGTGAAATGCATCGTGGCGATTGCGCCGGCGAGCGCTAAATTACCTCCGAAGCGCCATTCTCGGCGCCTCCAACATAGAAAACATTGACTGATTAATGATATTTTATTCAGTTTTAAAGCCATATAAATTTCGGGGGTGATAAGTAGATTTTAATATTGCCCCCATTCTTGTTGTTTTGGTGCGTGAAGAGCGAGAACTTTCAACCATACGACAGTTTCCTTCGAACTTCATTTTCATCAAACCGTGAGACAACGTGCCACGAAACCCGATGATCCTTCACTGCGCCCTACTTCGTCAATTCAAAATACCGGTGAGGGCACATGCGGTTTGAAATAGAAGGTGCAATCAAAAAGGCATTTGGCGATGGCAAGGTATTCAGTTTTCAAGTGATGGTTTGAATCGATAGAGGGCATTCTTCGTCGACAGCCTAGACTTCAAAATACCCGTTGTTGTACAGCCGTTTGTAGAAGAAATCCGGGTCGTTTAGGTCGTTAATGTTATTTTACGGGAGGGAAGAGTTTAAAGTGGACAACCAACTAGGCCTAATGGAATTTGAAAACTTACCTGTGGCAATAATAGAGGGTTTGTGCAGAAATCTAAATTGAAAATAATTAATAATTACAAGATGAATAATGCAACGCAGAATCTTTGGCAACGCTTGGTAAAACCTCAACAGTAAATGAATAAATTGGTACGTGCAACCTACAGAATGTTTCGTTCTCGTAAGATTTTTTTTATCTATGATAAAATTCTCCAATACAGAATTATTATTATTATTATTCATTATTATTATTATTATTATTATTATTAGTAGTAGTAGTAGTAGTAGTAGTAGTAGTGGTGGTGGTGGTAGTCATAGTAATTGTAGTACCACAGTTGTCGGTCGGAAGTTCAGTTACAGAAAAATTTGTGTTTTTGATACTCGCTTATACAATAACAACTTGGCACCTTAACCATGGTATAATGTCCTCATTATATACACTCATCTGTGATGCATTGTTTGCTTCACTCAAGGTCCAACCTTTCACTGTGCGTGAAATGGCGAATAACCACATACCATCATGAATAAGAGGGGATCCTGAACTTGGCATGGGATTCCTTTGTTTGTTCATTATCAATATATAAAATAGTCATGCTCATATTCTTTCTTGTGAGGTTTGACAGCTACCACGATATCCCCTCAAGGTGTAGTGAAAGCGGCCTCTTTACAGCACCTGTTTTATTGTTCTTTTGTATTTGTTTTACATTACTAAGAATATAATATCCATCATCCCTGATCATGATTCTATTGCGATAGACTGAAATTGGCCTTTCTTATATAATCAGTTACATAAATCGTAATTAATAGTGCAGGATTTACTTGAGCTGGCTTAAAAAAGGCGATCGAGTAATAAAGAGGATAAAATGTGATTCCTTTTATAAACGTTGCCTCATACTTTTTCAATTTATGAAATGCGTTATGAAAAACAATACTGTATGTTGTAATGTACTTATTTATTCTAAATAAAGCTTTATGAAATCAATATTCGTTTAAGTATAGATATTTTCTTTCATCTCAGTATTTATTTTTTTCGTTATTCAGAAAATATTGAAGCCCTCCCATCCCAAGCCCTTACCAAAGGGCGCCCACACCCATTCCCTACATTTTTAGGTCACCGAATGTCGTAATTTGGGCTGGGAGTGCCGAGATTCAGCCCAGGACTTAAAGCACCACCCGCACCAGGGAGAAGAAAAGATTCAAACGCATTAATTGCAGAGTGTCTGTAAAATCGCAATCAAAACCTATCAAATTCTAAGCCACGTACCGAAAAAGAAAGAAGAAGCCATATATTGACTTTGCAGCTTTGTGACTGAGGATGATTCCGGGTTTCATGTCTCTCGATTACCCAAGTAGCCTCTTTTACTTCCCCTTCAGGGCCGAGCGCATTGGGCAGTTACTAATTCACAGGAAACATCCAAGGTTCTGGAAAGGATGGAAAACGTGATCCCGGGACATTTCTTGGTATTGTGTCGCACCACCAACACGAGGGACATTGCAAATAAGCTAAAGGTGTCATGCAGAACGAATATACGGGAAGACTCACACAGAGGCTGGTAGACTTATGGAATGGTCAACCAGCCGAAGCTGTGGAATCAAGAACAGAACTTCAAAATAGCTCTGGATAAATTATAAGAACAATGAAATCTACGGGGCAACTGGCCTCCTTCCCTCATACAGCTTATACTGGTGAGCAAGGAGACCTGAATTGAAGTTTGCATAAAGCAGCATCTCAGGGGCACTACTCGTTTGCTGGAGTGTCCTTACTTGGAGCTGGCGGACGCTCACTTTAAGGTCACAGTCAAGATTGAACCGCAAGTTCGGAAAAACCGTGAGGGCAGAAGCTTTTTCGGAGTGAGTTTGTAAACTCTTGGAACAATCTTCCAGAGATGTTGGGCGGCACCGAGTGTGAGCTCTTTCAAGACAAGACTTGACCAACACTGGAGCGGGTTCAGGGGTACTTCAGGAGCCGGTGCATGCCCAGTGTGCCAACAGTGGTGACAGAGACGTGATCGATCGCCCGGGCGGCTGGCGGGCCGACCTTTGGTGAAGAATATAAAGGGAAAAGGTCGTGACTGATCGCCCAAGCGGCTAACAAACTAGATAATTGTAGAAAGGATAAATAGCCTCTGGTACTTACTTGGCCCATTAGGTAAATAAGGTAAACCGTGGAGGTCTATAGAGATCCTAACCCTAATAACTTAATGGTGGATTATTATGGTACTGACTATGTTATCACCCTATTGACCAATCACTAGAATCTAGATCATTTGGTTCCTTTAGTTTGATTGATTTGCGTCAAAACTGATGGTATAGGTTTTGTGACGCCGTTGAGGCAGCAAAGAACGGGTAGTACTACGAAAGCAGAGTCTACAAGAAGGGAACGTGTGACAGGATGTTGCAGGAATAAACTATTCTCAGCACAAGAGACGATTTCAACAGAACTTACGATAAGTTTCATAGGATTTATTTGTATTTAAATAACGTTTGGGTTTTAGACATTTCCTTTTCTAAAATATGAAGCTCTTTAGTTACCATTCTTCATAAAATTAAGTATATATTGATGTATTGTACTGTAGGTGTGTGTGTATTTTTTTTGCAGTTTCGGCATGTCACTGGCACATAAACTAGTCTTTACGAATGACGTCGTGGGGGTGCTATACTAATTATAGTTAATGCTTATGTCTTTTCCTATGAGTCGGCCCCACGCTCCTGTAATCCAAACACAAAAATAAGACAAAATTGTCCCCAAACTAAGCAACAATTTACAAGTCCATATATATATATATATATATATCATATATATCTTGATAGATACGCATTTCTGGTTTACATAGTATATTTATCTCGCCATATGCCATATATATATATATATATATATATATATATATATATATATAAGTATGCTCATTTTTAGTCCATATAACTTACGCGGACTTTGGACATATAATCAACAGCTCACCAGCAGGACTCAACCCTCGACCTACTGTGTGGGAACGAGGGAACGTTACCGACCATGCCATAAGGACACTAAAAGCAGTTCTGGACTTGTATTTATATTTCACACAAAGTCTGTTCATCGAGCTGTTGTTTCATACCAGCTGGATTCGTTAAAATGCTGGCATCCACATAAAGTTTGGTTGATTCCCAAATGGGAGAGTTCACAGCGCCATCAAGCTCGATGAAGGCTTTGTGAAATATAACATAGTCTAGAACTAGCTTTGTGCCCGCTTGTGGCATGGTCGGTAACATTCCTGGTCACACACAGTATAGGTCGGGTTTAAGTCAGTGGCGTAGCAGAGTGTGTGCCGCCCGGGGCGGCCATGGTGCCGCCCCTGGCGACCCTACAAAAAATACATATTGCACAGTGACTCACTCTTTTATATATATATATATATATATATATATATATATATATACTAACTATATATATATATATATATTAAATAGTTTGCCTTGCTGTTGTCAGACCGAAAAGCCCTTTGATCAAAAGGTATATGGCTTTTGTCTGGGTGGCTTGTCGGGGCTTTCACCACTTTAGTAGAGGATAGTGTCTTGGTATGAATCACCAGAGAAGTACTTTCATGAGAAACAAAGATCGCCAATCAATTTAAAAATCTCACTCAAGTACCGCATAGCAAAAGTCCACATCAATAGTTTTTAACCAATACTTTTGCATATTTCTTACCTTATAATTATTGTATCAGCTTAACGAGTAAATAACTGGATCGAGAAAGCTTACAAGAGAACTTAAAGTCATCCTAGCCTCCCCTCATTTATCCACGATGGAGACTTGTGCAGGAAACAGTAATTGCTTTGTAACTGGTGGATTGGTCGGCTGTACATGAACTGATATGACCCGGGCCATGGTTTTGCAGCTACTGGAGACGTATTCTTCCACTTTGTATCGGCGGCAAGCTAATCTCCTCGTCGTGTCTGACTAACACATTACCCATGGAAACTCCACTGGCGTACTTGTTTGAAGTTGTTTCATAATCTCAACGGGTTACAGGTTGTGTGTGTGGCGGGGGGCGCATGCTTGGGGGTGGCAACTCATGACGTGGCCTTCGTGATGTGGGTCAGGTGTTAGGTCAGACACGACAAGGATTAACTTGCCGCCGATACAAAGTGCATCCTCAGTGGCTGCAGATGTGGTGATGAGCAGACCAAAAGTGCCGCCCCCAAGGTACCCTTAGGGGCGGACCATACCCCCTAGCTGCATGGTGGTTCGAGTCTGGCACGGTAGGATTTTGTTGGGTTTTATATATATATATATATATATATACCACTATATATATATGTAACTATATATATATATATATATATATATATATAGATCGAAAGGATCTTATACAGAATGACCTTCTCAGCATCTCGTGTTCTTTTTTCAACTCATTTGATATTTAGTCATTTTTAAAGATTTTCTTCTTTCTTTTTCAACCTCGTGGGATTGAGCCCATGTTTTAAATTTCATTATAGTCTAGCTACTGCCCCACGCGGAACAGAGTGACGGTGGACAAACACTAAGTGGATCCATGATAGATCTTCTACCTTTTAAAAGACATTTGAACACATTGAACGCAACCAGTCACTGGCTGCCTCACTGCTTTTGCTGTAGATTCGAATCACTTGAAAATTTCCCTGGTCATTTCACCTGATGATTAAAACACCTAATACTTCCTCGGAGGAATCGGGTAAAGATTAGGTTAGGCTTGGTTAAGTTATCTTTAGGTTAGAATCAGTCAGTAAGATTGGGATTGGTTAAATAGGTTAAACCAGGTGGAGTTTCAGTAGTGGAGGAAGTGGTGTGTGACGGAGGGAGGTTGTGTGTGTATGATGAGGAGAAATGAGTAATGTGTCTGAAGGAGGTGGGGCCTGTGATGGGAGGCCGTGTGTGTGTGATGGGAGGGAAGTAGTGTGTGATGGAGGAGGTGAGTGTGTGTGTGTGGGAGGGAGGAGGAGTGGTGTGTGTGTGATGGAGAGGGAGGTGAATTCTTATTAGTAATGATGGAAGTGACCGTGTGATGGAGAAAGTGGTGTGTGTAATGGAGGGGTGTGGTGTGTGATGGGAGGGTGGTGGTGTGTGTGATGGAGGGAAGTACTGTGTGATGGAGGGAGGTGGTGTGTAATGATGGAGGAAGTAGTATGCTGATGGAGGGTGTGGTGTGTAATGGAGAGGTAATTGTGTGATAGAGGAAATAGTGTGTGATGGAAGGAAATGAGTGTGTGATGGAGGGAAAATGATTGTGTGAAATGGAAGTAGTGTGATAGAGGGAAGTGGTGTGTGTGATGGAGAGTGGGAGGAAGTGGTGAGAGGGGTGTGTGTGAGGAGGCAGAGTATTAATGATGGAGGCTGGCTGCATTCTTAGGGAAGTGGTGGTGGAGGTGGTGGCTGTGATGGGATGTGTGGTGGAGGGTGGTGGTGTGTGATGGGAATGGTGTGGTGGTGTGTGATGGGAGTGTATTGTGATGGAGGGAGGTGGTGTGTGATGGAGGAAGTGGTGTGTGATGGAAGGAGGTAGTGTGTGATGGAGGAAGTAGTGGAGTGTGTGATGGAGGAAGTGGTGTGTGATGGAGGGACGTAGTGTGTGATGGAGGAAGTAGTGTGTGATGGAGGAAGTAGTGTTTGATGGAGGAGGTGGTGTGTGATGGAGGGAGGTAAGTGTAGGTAGGAGATGGTGTGTGATGGAGGGAGGTAGTGTGTGATGGAGGGAAGTAGGTGCGTGATGTGGAGGAAGTAGTGTGTGATGGAGGGAAGCAGTGTGTGATGGAAGGGAGGTGGTGTGTGTTGGGCGTGTGCGTGTGATGGAGGGAAGGTGGTGTGTGTGATGGAGGAAGTAGTGTGTGATGGGAGGGAGATGGTGTGTGTGATGGAGAGGTGGGTGTGTGTGTGAGCTCCGTGTGGTGAAGTGGTGTGTGTGTGATGGAGGAAGTAGGTGTGTGATGGAGGAGGTGGTGCGTGTGATGGAGGAAGTAGTGTGTGATGGAAGGGAGGTGGTGGCAAATTTGATGGAGGAAATGATGTGTGTGATGGAGGGTGGTGTGTGATGGGAGGTGGTGGTGTATGTGGGAGAGATGTTGTGTGATGAGAGTGTGATAGGTGTGGTGATGATGTGATGGGGAGGTAATAATAATGATCGGAGAATGATGTCGTGAGTGGAGGGGTGGTGGATTATTAATGATGGAGGGAGGAGGTGGTGTGTGATGGAAAGTAGTGTGTGATGGAGGAAGTGGTGTGTGATGGAGGAAATGAGTATTACGATAAGAGGAAGTAGTAATGATGGAGTGGGGTGGTGTGTGTGTGGTAGGAGTATATGTGAGAGGTGGTGTGTGATGTGGAGGTGGTGTGTGTGTCGGAGAATGAGTAATCCCGTGATGGGGGAGGAAATAGATGTGGAGGAGGTGGTGGTAGGAGGAATGAGTGGCATGGTGAAGTGGTGTGATGGAGGTGGTATTAATGAAGGAAGTGGAGAAGTATGTGGTGGAAGAAGTAGATGTGATGGGAGAATGGTGTCGTGATGAATGATGTCTTGATGGAGAGTAGGTAAATCAGGAGAGTAGAATTAATGATCAGGAAGAAATGGTAGTGGGAGAGTATTATTATGGAGGAAGTAGTGTGTAATGATGGAGGAGGTGGTGTGTGATGGAGGGAGGTGGTGTGTGATGGAGGAGGTGGTGTGAGAGGTGGTGTGGTGAGGAGGCCGTGTGGTGGGAGGAAGTAGTGGCCGATGGAAGTGTGTGGTGGGAGAAGCCGTGTGTGGAGGAAATGAGTGTGTGATAGGAAGTAAAGTGTGATGAGGAGGTAGGTATGTGATGAGGGAGTGTGACCAAATAAGCACAGTGGCGTGGTGGCTACCGAAGGGTGCGTGTGGAACCATGAGGTAGTGGGCTAAGCTAGCAACATTGACACATGTTGCTGAAGCAATTCTACACACACACCACACCTCAGTTGTCATCTTATCTTTATTCACTAATTTTTAACCCCACTTTTTAAAATACAAACATTCAATGTGGGTCAAAATTTTTATCCCACTTTATAAAACATGCCTCACACACACTGCCATTTCCTGTGTAGCATATAGAGTTTGTACTCCTCATTGGGTAGAATGATACTGGCAAATGGCTTTGACTCATTCTACCCCTAAACACCCCAGAATAATGACTCAGAGCCCTATGTGAGGCGCAGGTGGACAGTAAAATTGCCATACATGATAAGCCGCTTCCAGCACACTAATATTTTACCACCACCTACCACGTGACCGCTTTATTTCTAAAATAAACATTCACCACTGTTTGGGCGATAGGCTTCGGGGATGTGTTCTCATAGTGGCCATATGACGACGATCAGGATCAGGCCGAGAGCCGATATATTTTTCAGCACAATATAGTCATAACTAATGTGTGTACCTTAGAATTACTACTACTGGTGGTTTTAGGAGTAGAGAAGTGAACGCTAGTAGTGGTGCGGTGAACGTAAAAGAGGCCTGGTAACAGCAGCAAAACTTGTGGGTGCTGTGACGTTCCGCCGGTCCGACCAGCCCAGTGGACCAAAACTGCTGTACCGCTGCGCATTCTCACTCGGCCCACAACACCCACGCCAGATACACGTCTGTTCCTCCACCTGGTGAGTAATAACCGCTCTTGGACTGGCACACATTTCTTTAAAATATCGTACCTCAGCAATTCTATAACCAGTATATGTTCACGATGTTCAGCTACAGGTTTAGTTTGAAGATTATGTAAATACTGTTAAGTTTCCTTAAGCAGTTGTCGGGGACCGTTGGGAGGAGGGGGTAGTTTACTGTTGTACTCACTGGAATGTATTTATTCGGCCTGGACAAAGCAGTCACTAGATCCAAGACCATTATTTACTTCATCATGAACTCTTGACATTACCAGGCATGTCGCAGTTACGTAACCGATATCACGTCTTAAGGTCCCTGGGTTCCTTGAAAGTTGAAACCGAGTGTTGCTCTCTTGATATTTAACAGGTTCAGTCTCCTTTAAATCGTGTCGATGAATAAGTGGTGGTGTGAAATTTCGTATGTGGCAGCCTTTTCAGCCCCCACACTTTCTACTAGACGTTCTTTCAAGTCTGCTCGATAAGCCCTGCCTCCTAAATAAAATTCTCCCCCACAGAAATTTATTGAGCAGGTGTAATCCGAACGACAGTGCGTCACTCATCCCAGTTCCTCATTCAACTGTCAAATGAAAGTGATGGAAAATCTGGATTAAATCTTGCAATTGAATGACTAGATACTTTTTGTTGTGAATCACTCTGTTTCCCATATACAAATCGTGGTTGTGCAGAAGTGTAGGCGTGTTGGGAGGCCACCTGTACGCACCTTTTTCGGCACACTTGTGGTCTGGTCGCCCACATCTGCGTCACCACTAAGCCAGTAATATAAATTTCCATTTAATATATTTTTAAACCATATTATTGTAATAAACAAATAGCTTTACCAAACCGGAAATGGTACGAGATTCTTTCATTATACTGCACCATTCGTTAACCAAGACTTGCTTTGTTGTTATTTATGGAAAATAAACATTTCGGTCGTGAATGTATGTTGTGTGGGGGAAATGAAGTATATTCCCGTGTTACAACTCTGGCCAAATACTGTTACAATGTTTGAAGTTATCAGGGTACTTATTTCCTCCCCAATCGAGAATGTCATGTCGTAGTTCCTCCGTTTAGATTAGATATGGTAGAAAACTTTATAGTGTAATCACTTTGTTGTGCCTGGCATTGATGGCGGCCAACACGGCACACTGACCTCCACTTTCACCACATATTTTGGCTCTGTGGTGGTGGCTGTTGATACATGAAGGGGCGGCAAAGTGAAAGTTACCAATCATGTTTAAGTGTTAGAAACTATACAATCACGCTTATAGTGTTGGAAGAAATTACACATCTGTAAATTCTCGAGAAATGTGTAGTGTGCGAATTAGAAGCCTAGTATTTTTTTTATTGTATTCCGACACCCAACATCGTCAGTTGACTCGGACCGAAGATTACGAAGTACGTAAAACACCATTTATCAGCTTCATCCCCGTGACGTACGACTTTACACACTGGGAACTATAGAATATTAGTGTTCACGGAATAAATGTGCGTGACTTTTTAAAGTACTGTACCAAGTAGTGGCTACAGTACACTGATTTCCGCCAGTCTTCCAAGCACCGAGGAGTGGAAGGAAGGAGGGGCGGGGGGGGTGTCGAAAGGTGTTGACATTTAACTGACCTCTCCACCACTGATCACATCAGTTTTTCCCAGGTTGGACTCCTTGCTTGGTTGCATGCAGATGAAGCGTTGAGCGGTGAAACCCTTGAGCTTATGCATCTCGGATCGTGCATGTAAATGTTTGGTGCCTGCTTGCTTAGATTAACTGGTCGTGAGCCAGGGCCATTTAAGCCGTTGTTACAGTATATTTATGTAATAAACGGTTTATTAATAGAGTTGCAGTGGTGTGTGTGTCTGTGTGAATATTTGTATTTATGTATTGCAGTAAAGAATCCCTACAAAGTGAACGTCATGATGAATGCTTACCTCGGTGTTGTCACAGTGAAGTCAACTTAAACTTAGCAGATAGCTAATTGAGTGGTTTGTTTTGGCGTTAAACATAAGAGCAACTTTATATATATATATATATATATATATATATATATATATATATATATATATATATATATATATATATATATCTCTCTCTTTGGTATCTGGTGGAAGACAATATAATAGGAAAACTTTAGCTTCAGTGGGTGTAGTGAGAGAGATCAGTGTTGCACATATGTCAAACCACACTCCTTCCCGGCGGCCAAGAACCCGTTTGTAGTGAAGCTCGTATGCCGCCCCCCTTGCGGTTCGGTATTTTGTTGTAAAGATGACAGAACAGATCATACAGGACACACTACCAGCTTGCTTGTATCCCAGAGCAACACTAATAGGAGTAAGAGAGGAGAGGGTGTCCTTGGAGGGTGAAGGTTACCTGCTTGTGTAGCGGACTGGTTGCCAGGGGGTGCAGTACTACTGCCTATCACTATTATCTCCCAATTGGGAATGCACTCCGTTCTCTTTGAATGTCTTCTGAAGTGATTATAGAAGTTTTATCATAAAACGTAAATGTAGAAAAATTACAAAATGTAATAAAAAGTGTTGCTTTGTATATCACTAATGCATGTTGTTGAATTCTGGTTGCTGTTTTATCGAGACAAGCAGACAACTGTGTTATTGTATTAATTATGCTATTGTCTGTACAATGGACTAATAGTCCATAAATAGCTGCTTTATCTTTGTTAATTTTAACTGTAAATTTGTATTGTTAAATTTACTAACAAATTCGTTATTCCAACTTTTAACCAATAATGATTCCCGTTCATTTACCATCTAAAAGAACTGCGGTTACCAGGAAGGCAACATTTAAAGATCAGAGTTTTCAGAAGTTTACAGCCATGGGGGAAGGATTACTGTAAAAAACTTGGTGGTGGATCATGGAGCATGTTATACCAAACTAATTGGGCCTTACAAAACAATTATGGCAGAACGTGATAGCACTGACAAAGGGCATTTCCTAAGGTATGATGTCACCAGGCTGGTGGGACACACATGAAGCGTTGCCTTGGCCGGCGATTAAGGATTAAAGTGCTGAATATGAGCAAGTGACAGCACGACAACACCCATCCTTTGAAGGTCACTCACTGATGCTAATTCTGATTGTGCCTCGCACGAATAGCCAACAAACGCACTCAGCAGCGATAAATCCAACACACCTTCACTTAAACCAACTTACCTCAATTAAAACCTCAGATTTAAACCCATAGCTTCACTTATTTTTAAACAAAACATAACCTAACTTAACCCTGCTTAACTTAAACCTAACAATGCCAAATTTAAACCTCCCCACAATGTAACTATCAAATTTAAATCTAACACAATGTAGATTATACCAGAAGCTCTCTACAAAACGCTACCATAACTTAACACTGTTGAACTTAAGCCTAACCTAACACTGCTTAACTTAAACCTGCAATTCATCTAAACATATATCTAGCACAACATACTGTGGCTTAACAAAAACTGAACTAGACCGCAAAAACAACCTAGTTCAAACCTGCAATTTACGAGCACAGCTTAAACCAACTCGACCTATAGACTTAATCCATGTAAGCTCAGCATGCTTGGCCAAAGCATGCGTAACATGGCCTTAAGCATAAGAGGCTGGATTATAGGCACCAGAGAGCCTGCATGTTTTTAAAGAAAGGCTTGAATGCTGCATCTACTGTACTGGCTCAGAATGTATCTGTACCTCTGCCAGTGTTGGTCGAGAGTCTGGCTGGGTGGTGCTGACCAGGTGCATTTTCATCCTCTGGCTGAATTTATTCCATGGTTTACAGAGTTTCCTCACTCGAAAAAAGAGATTGAAAACTCTGGCAGTATTCCCTGAACCTACTTAAATAAATACCTTAAATTTAGTTTGTCAAATGTTGCAACAGATAAAATAGATGGTGAAAATCACCTGTCTAATGTATTAAATATTACTGTAATCCCAGCATGAATGTTGTTTACATAGTTTAGACAACTCTTAGTTAACACTGTTTTCAAATCCTCAGAACCACCACCACCATGACGACCTACTGGCTATCCAACACCCAAACTGGGAGGAGCTGAGACGGAATGCTGATGCCATCGTGACACCTGGCAAGGGGATCCTGGCAGCTGATGGGAAATCCCACAGAGCACCATGAACCCGGCTACTGCCATCAGCCTTGAAACACAAAGAAAAATCAGCGTCAATACCGCCCGGCTCACTCACCTCAAACAAGGTAAGACTGGGGGTTACAATACATGTACAGTGATTTTTCTGCTATACTTAGTGTTTTGATATGGGTATTTGTATCAGGATTTATGAATTAGGAGCGATATTTGTACTCTTATGAGCAGCTTGTTTGCTATAGCGATTTTTGCTTACTATTTCACCATTTTGTGTTGTTACAGTGGGTATGCTATAACGAATCTAATTGGTTCTAGAACCTTTGTTAGATTCATAAACATTAGATTAGTTACTCAGGATGAAATAGTTCATTTTAGTAGCTTCCATATGAAAAAAATATAATACTCATTGTAAAATTGTAAAAAAGTGCATAAAGATGCATCTAAACCCCTGAAATAAGAATATCATTAATATTTGTAATTAAAAAACAATAGAATTAGAAAAAAAATTAAATAATGTTAGGTTGTAGGGTTTAGTTAGATTTATGGCATTCTCGAAAATTTTATAAATTAAAACAATTCTAGTTATAGGAATATTCGTAGTAAGGATCCGTTCGTTATAGCATACCTGTGGTAACTGTGAGATATAGTAAAGAAGAATATCAACAAGAAGCGTTCTGGTGATAGAATTCCTCGTGAATGATGTAAAAGAAAGGATATATTTCTTGAAGAAGCTTCCGATTTTATCAACCTCAAAATCACCCTTCTCCCATCAAGTAAAGTGTTACATTTACTGTATGATTTCATTATTAGATATGAATGTAACATTTATTTGAACTGTGCTATCCTTTGTGTTGGGCTAACTACTAAACAATTTTCGATTCGAGTAATACACTAAACTCTTTCTCCATAAGCCTATTATTTCTATTCTGTGATTTTCTATAACGATATTTTACAAGACCACAATTCTCGGCGTTATAGCAGAACTATTACTATGCCTTAAGTTGCCGATAATTAAAATCAGTCATTTAAGAAAAAGTAAAACTCACTTACATATATTTTGAAGCTTGCTTGTGATTGGGTAAATGAAGCACCAGGTGTGAATTGATGAGAGATCCATTTAATTTTAAGTTTTTCGAATTTGAGGCGGTTAACATGAGGGGGCTGGACGGTTCTTAATATTTGTGATTATGTTGGTTAAAGTATTCACTCCCTAGCCACATCCTTGACCCACTAAGTTCTGCTTTAACCCCCAGGCACCAGGCTGGTGTGACAATGAAAGCTATTCACGTCTTCCAGATAGAAGAAATGGAATATACTTATTAGTACAGTTAATAATGGGTTAACCTTGAAGTTATGAGGTCTGTGCATTTGTATATTGTGTAAATAATTGTATATATGTTTGTTGTACAGGAGCTGGGTAACCACATCTCTGGCGTGATCCTCTTCCACGAGACCCTCTACCAGAAGGCTGATAATGGCCGCCCCTTCGTTGAGCTCATCAAGGCACTCGGCATCATCCCTGGCATCAAGGTAACACACTTTACTTTATAGTAACCACATTCCTTGTCAAGAAAGAATTTTTACATCTTTTAATTCAGCCTGATAACTAAGTTACTTGATTTCTACATAGTATTTCTGACCTGAGGTTCATGAATGAAATCAAGCTAACTGTTTATTTCCTGACCCAGGTGGACAAAGGTGTGGTGCCACTGATGGGGTCTGAGGGAGAGTACCACACAGGGCCTGGATGACCTGGACAAGAGATGTGCCCAGTACAAGGCTGACGGCTGCGAGTTTGCAAAGTGGCGAAGCGTCCTGAAGATTGGCCAGAACACCCGGGTTACCTAGGAATGTTGGAGAATGCTTAACGTCCTTGCTCGCTATGCCTCTATCTGCCAGATGAATGGTCTTGTTCCCATTGTTGAACCTGAGGTGAGGATCCATATATAATGACTGTATTAGTGCTTGTATTATGTTTTATATATCCTGTACAGTACTTCATAAATCTTGCTTATCAAAATACTTTTAGAATTACTGATTTCAAAGGCTACCCTGCCTTCTGAGGGACTTGTCAGATATTATGGGGAAATGTGAATAACCAGTGTTGAAATATTTTATCCATCAGGTGTTAATGGATGGGTCACATGACATAGGTGGGCACAGAAGGTGACAGAGACAATGTTAGCCCTTCATACAGAATTTTCAAACAAACCACCATATCAACTATACGGAGGGACTGCTCAAGCCCAACATGGTGCTGGCAGGCCAGGAATGCCCCACCAAGTACACACCCCAGCAGGCTGCCACGGTAATGATACACTGGGATTCTCTTCGCCTATTTTATTTTTGTGGATCTTAAGAAACTTTTGTATACATGACATTTAATGCAATGGCTTCATGTATGGAAATTTTTCTCTGATAGATTGAGGGAGGTACAGGTATGTCCTCTGACAAGTGACTTGTATAGGAGACTGTATTCTACTTTGGTTTTGCGAGTGGTTTATTGACAAGAAAGGTGGAAATTCATAATTAAATTATATAAATAGATGTGAGTTATGTGCCTCACTGGATTGCAATATCTACATTAGCATTCCTGGCAGCAATAAATTTTTTATCTTATATTTCATTTTGTGAATTGGCAGAAGTTTTACTTATAATTTATTGAGCCATAATCATATTGAACTTGTGTTCTCTCCCTCTCCCAGGCAACAGTGTGGCTCTATCCACTGGTGTGGCGGTACCCACGTCTGTTTCACTCTCTGGTGGACAGTCTGAGGAGGAGGCCACAGTGCACTTAGATACCATCAACAAGTGCACAGCCAGACAGAAAACCTTGGGCCCTGACCTTCAGCTACGGGAGAAGCCCTGCAGGCGTAAGCCCCTCAAGAAGCTGATGGAGTAGCAAAGATGTGAAGGCTGGACAGGCTAGGCTCATGAGGGAGCCAGGACAGCCGGGTGGCAGCTCAGGGTAAATACACAGCTGGTGCCTGCACGGGGACAGCTGGCCAAGCAGGACTCTTCGTCAAGAATGCCCAGTATTAACCTGACTGCTAAGACTCCCTATGCATGATTTGAAGCATATACAGTAGTGGATTACCATCTGCAGTGTGTCATCCACTTATGCCTCAATATAAGCAGGCCAGATTAGATCCACCACGCATAGATTAGATCAAGCATCAGGGTGTTGGTGTAAACAGTACACTAAATTTGATGCAACAGTTAACAAGTATGTATCAATAATCTTCTACACATTCATAATTTCCAAGTTGGGGTCAAAAGGAGAAGACGGACTATGAACAATTGTTAACTTTGCTGAATACTTCCTATCTTTCCATACTACACTTATGTACATTTTTGTGTTCCATTTATTGGTTTCTATTTCTCACATTGAACAAATTTTGTGCAAAGAAGAGAAACTATTTTGGGCAACAATAAATGACTTCTTAAAATATCCTAATTTTCATCTCCTCTGACCTGTTGCAGGTACATTCATATTATTCGTAATTAATGGATCCATCATTAAAGTAGTGTGAAAAAAGTTCACTCCTCAAACTGAAGCATCATTATCCAATCGAGATAAAACAGACAGGGTGGTCAGTTCAGAGACTCGTTCCTGCAGCTAAACAAGATTGTATAAATGTTAAGTGAATATATACTAGGTGATTTTTTCAGAAAGTACAGTTTACTAAAAGAAAGTATTTGGTGTCATGGCAACATCACTCCCTTAGTTTAGTTGCAGCTTCCTTGCCACCTCTGCCCCAGACAGCATCAAGTGCCAAGCATGTGACTAGAGAAGGAAAATGGAGGTGTCTCAAGAAATTATGAAAACAAAATATTGCACTGAAACAAAATGGAATAAAGGATAGCATTAACGTTCAACTAGTTATTGGCACAGAAGAATGACTGCATGCCCTATGTGTATGAGGTCCACTGCTGAATAAAATCATCTGGCATTATCCAAACAAAATATTGTGGTATCTCTTGACCATTGGAAGGGCTAGTGAAATTATGCTGATCATTTCAGTTGGTGCAGGCAGAAATTGCTCTGGCATTGATAAGTTTGTTCCTCTAGGGCTGTAAACTATTGGAAACATTTAACAAAGTCTCAAATTTCACCCCATCTTGGTGAACTATGACTGCAAATATGAGGTATACTTGGTTTGCAGTATTGCGGTACATGCAGTACCCAAAGACAACAATTTCTCTTGGCAGTTTTCATGGTAACCAACATCGCAAACGGGTGGCCGGTGTGAAGGTACAGCAACCAGCCCTGCCCTCGCAATCCTAATCTAAAAGAAAATACATGGTCTCGAAGGTCCTGGGTTTTGCTGATGGGGCTTGAAATGCGCTTGAAAAGAAACTGCAGATAACATTCAAGTTGAGAGAAAACACTGGCGGGTATGTTGTTAGGGTGATACCAACTATTGCATTAGTTGAAGAGCGTCACAGTTTGCGGCGGGCTGACCTGCGCAAGTCGGTCGGTCAGACCAGGAAATTGACTAGTTGTGCTGTGGCGATAGATAAAGTGGATATGGCGACTGTGAGGGCAGGAAATGCAGAGTGAGGACTTTAAAAGTTTTTCTGAGTACATGGGTATGTTAAGTACTACTAAAAATAACACCCATCAGCCAGGCAGTGTCAGATACAAGCAGTAACCAGTACAGAATTGATGGTTGAAAATTATATCATAATTTGAGCTGGGGTGGGTTACATGGCGAGAGAATTATAACTTCAGAAGAATAAAAGCAGAATATTCTTTTGAACTGCAATGCTGCACCATTTGCTGGGCACAGTGGTATAAATACCACAACTGAAAAAAATTACCCAGTGGTATTACTGGAAGGGTGTAAAAGAAGAAGTCAAAAGGTATGTAAAGGCCCGTCCACACGATCGAGCAGTGCCCTGCGGGTATCTTGTATGAAATCTGGATATAGGCAAATTAGAGGGCAAACCGAGATTATGCCACGTGCCGTGGATGGCGGAGAATCATGGTCCGCCTGCCTGGTGGTTTTGCTGCCTGATTTGGAGCGACAACTCTGAATCTACAAAACATGGTGCATTATGTACATGGTAGATGTCCAGTGTATAACCAAATAAGCTTATGCAATGTGCATTATTGGCATGACCGTAAGCAGAGATTGTTTATATATATTATAATGAGACATTAGGTATTTCCTTTGCTGCTGCTCTCTGTCACTTTCGATACACGCTCCCTCGCTTTTATACATATCATAATTCTAACATTATTCAATGAATTTACTGCTGTACTACAAATCTCACCTGCAAGTGTCTTCCTTGAATTGCTTCATGCATGTGGCTTGACAAGTTGCTGGGTATTATAGAGAACAAACTTTGTTTTGATATCCTAAGTTCTATACTGAAGTGATGTGTAAGGTGCACCCAGTTGAAACATATATGAGCATTGCCTCTAGACGAGCCTCTGCAGATATACTCTCACTCATATGGGTATCCTGTTTTTATATATAGTTCACACTTTGGCTAGAAGATTGTAAAAGGTGTTAGGGGTTCATTCTCATGTAATTGGTGAGAAGTCTTGCTCATGTCCATCTTACAGTTCCATTAAAATCATTGGCATGACTTCCCAGTACTTTTCTTGGAGCCTAACCACTCTTTTGTTCCTTTTCTGCATTTGGTTCTTCTTTTGCACATATGGCAGTTGTTATAGTTTTCGCTATGTCTTCATTTTAACTGTCGGTGATTATTCCTGCAACACAGAGGATGGGTAGTACCGCTTTTACGCTCTGCGACCACCTACTAGCTACGGCTGCCGATATGACTCATTGTACTGGTGTGCAACACAGGCTTTGCTTGGTAAATGGGCAAAAGCAGCTTGGTTTAGCTCTGCTCGTGTGGGCTGGGGCTTTGCCGGTTTATTTTATTTTTAATAAATTTTACACTGCAATATATGTTCTTATTAAGCTTTAAATATATGAAATTATAAAAAGGTCAAAATTTAAAGGTGGTGCAGCACTTCTCCAGAACACCCCGAATGGCAAGCGCTATTGTCGTGCAACATGTTGACGGATATAAAACAATTGCAATATGGTGTGTGGCACTGAGTAAAATAAAATATATCAAGAGTTAAAAAATATTTGGTGAGTACATGTGAATTTGTAACTTGACCAGCACTGGATGAGGTTCGGATACAATGTGGGGCGGTGCTTGTGCGGTTACTTGTCGTGTGAGAGATGCGTGACCGACATTGGCTTTCTTGAGCGATCGGTGGTGAAGATATGAAGTAAAGTAGTAAAAGCATGACTAAGATCGGCTTTCTATTGAAGGGTGTTTGGGGCACCAGAGGCAACATGTAAATTGTGAACAGACGTAGACTCCTCTTATGCTTGAAGTACAGTATACATTGCCCTTAATAAGCCCTATAGCTGTGTGTTTGGGAACTCTGTTGTTCAGAAGTTGTAAGATTGGCAAATTCATTTTCACATAATTTGAGTTGCCAAACTTGTCATCATAAAAATTGCAGCACTGTAGGTTGTTCATACTTGTCTAGATTCTGGCCATTGTGGACAATATAGACAGCACTTCTCTCTACTGCTTCCCTTTCCTTACTGTAAAAGTTTCGAAGGATAAGATAAGATGTGTCATGGCTGGGGTTTTTGGTAAGCAATATTTGTTTGGATTATATCAGGATTTGTGCAATAGCAGCTGATTTGTTCTGTTAATGATTCTGAAACGATTGGCAGACAGTTTAATAA
The DNA here is from genome assembly GCF_018991925.1 of Homarus americanus. Taxonomy (NCBI): domain Eukaryota; kingdom Metazoa; phylum Arthropoda; class Malacostraca; order Decapoda; family Nephropidae; genus Homarus; species Homarus americanus. Next base: position 1,164,555 of record NW_024737068.1, read on the forward strand.
TTTTGAGGGTTTTTAGATTAATTCAGCATCATATTATTCCTAAAATAACATTTTAACTGTTATGCTGTATCAGGGTGTCGACATCTTGGCCCGACATACTTTGCATTGGCATTATGACCCATTTGCTGCTCAGCCTTGCAGCAGGGCTTAAACTAAATAGTGGTGTATCCCTCAGTTGAATAAATTGTCCGCTGTTTCCTTGAACAATGTCTCCAATCAACATCACCAATAGCTCAAGCGATTCTGTGTTGAGGACAAGTTCGGTGTTGATGTTGGCACATTTATATTTTGGACCAAATTATTCCGGGATTAAATGTTTTGCCTCAAAGATTATGTCAGTGTTGAGGAGTACATATGTCTGTGAACAACTGCTTTTCATTGATGTGTTGACAGAGTCTCGACGGTCTCAGCTTGGTGATGTGACGTTAATTCGTACTGAAGGTTGTGTAGTGGGGTCTCTGGCTTTCTGTCGTGATACGCTACGCGGCACCTCCGCATTCCGGCGTGCGTTGCCCTAACAACGAGCTGTCACGATATTTGCCGTGTCTTATGGAGACAGTGTGGCGACTTGGGTTTCCCAACATGACTCGTAGAGGACTGGCGGCTGCTGCTGGGTATATGCTGTCTCTCCATTGGTTCATTAGCCATTCTTCTTGAAGCGCGCCTTATCATCGGCGCTGGCTCATTCTTATCTCGCCTGTGGCGGTCCTCGCTCCGCTCCAGTGAGCTGGCGTCCCCAGCAGTCCTTCTCTCTGGGCTTCTCGCGCTCTCTTTGGACCATTTCTGGCAGCGCGCTTTCTCAGCAGAGCTCCTGGTGTCAGCATTCATTCAGCAGGATGCGAGCACGGTCTTCTCTGATGGCTCTGCTCTCTCCTTCAACTTTGGGTCTTTGGCGGCTCCGGCGACACATTTTCGGCACCAGACTGTCTGCTGTATAACTTATTATACGAAAATCACATTAGGTTTCTTTATCCTGGTGTGAACATTATATCTAGATTTACAGTTGCTGCAGCTCGGTGGTTGTGGTTGTTGTTGATTACTGCAGGGTGCCGGTATCGGAAACGCTTGGTAATAAACAATAAGTTACTGGTGGTAGTAAACACTTGATTTGTTTGTTTTAAGGGTTTTCTGCGTGACTAAATCCGCTTTGGTATTTTCTACTCACTAAGGGTGTTCTTGATGCTCATAATTATAAGTAGCTTATTTGCGTTGTAGTTATTTATCATTTTGGTTGGAAATGAGTTTGACACCTTTTACACCTTAATTTTGACCAGCAGGTTTTTTTGGTGAAGTTTTGAGGTTTAACTAATTGCTTTGAATAACCAGAAACCCTAAATACTTAGGCCCTTTGGTGGTGAGTGTTTGGTGTTAATTTTCAGTAAAATCTTTCAAGGGTCATTTTGGTTCTAATTCTGCAATCGGATCTTGGTGTTCACAATCAGCAGCTCAGGGAGTACCATGCTGGTCATTTTTGGTGGTTTTGGGTAAAATTAGATTTTTTGGTTTGTGTAGGTGCTCTGAGCTGTATGTGCTTCTGCATTCGAATATCAAAGGCACCTGATGGTGTTTGTTCTATTTCGTTCCCAGAGTTGGATGTGTTGAGATTTAAGTCAATTTGGTTTATACTCTTGAGCTTTCAGCTGGGAGCATTTATACATCTAGCAAGTTTTCAGTAGGGGTTTTTTGGGTTATTTGAAATAAATGTGATGTTTTGCGAGAGTGACTTACTAGGTGTGTGTGTGTGTTAAGATTCATAATGGTAATTAAAGTTTTTTATTGGTGAAATAATGTATAATGGAAATGAAAATACAGTACTGTATTGTATATATTTATTGTTATATTTATTTAAATTTTTGTAAAATTTGCTTGTTTATGAATTTATGATGTTTCAATTATTCTGTATTATGTTTTATAATTTTATAAGGTAATCCACTGATTAAGTGTTACAGCTGTTTTCGTAGCTACTGTTGCCAACTTTGGTTTCTTAGCAAAGTACAGGTGATTCATCGTTGGTGTGTTGCTGTTGGGTAATTGGCGTTCTTTACCTGTGACTTGGGCCGATGATCAGAGTTGGTGTGGTGCAATTTCTTGCTACTGAGCCTAGTCTACTCTGGGCTGTTCCTGTCTCTTTGATCTTGTTTGAATTGTATGTTTTGACTTTGTGCTTTTTGTAATTTTAGACTTAATGTGTTGCTATCATTGCCTAGCTTTTGGTAGTTCCTCTATGTTGGGCTTTTTGATGTGTGGTGTGGTATAGAATGATGGACTAGACTTCTCTCTGGTCATAACGGTGAAGAAGTCTCGATTTATGCTTTACATTTGTTATCTAGTTTATTTCTTGCTTTGTATGTCTGCTTTTTTTCTTGTTTGGTGCGGTAGAGATATGTTCAAGGCTGATATGGGTTTTGTGGGAGTAGCAAATTCTATCTGATTTGTGATGTTTCTAGGTTAGTTGGTTGTGTTGCTTCTTGGCTTCTTATTTATTTATTTGTTGGTTATAAGGGTTTACATTTTCATGCAGCTTCAAATGATTATTTTCTATTTGCAGTTAAGCTAGTATTACTAAAACTGTTTAAAACTATTCAATCTATATATCCTTGTGAAGTATTTTTGTGCACCACATTAGTTGGTAGGTTTATTGAACATTTTTTCATGGTTATTTGAGTAGTGACAAACTGTGTCTTTTCTTTGATGGTCTATAATATGAATTTAATGCTGCATATGGGAGGTGAGGATAATTTTCATTGGGTTGGAGAGAGATCAAAGGGAAGGTTTTTTCTGTGTTGAGACTATAATTTTTTTTTTTTGTAGCAGGTTTACATTTTTAATAAATATTCTGTATTTATGAGCATGTAAGCGTTTTCATCATCTATTCTAGAAGTGGGTTGGACCTAATAGCGCTTTATTTTATTTTCTTTTAAATCTATATTTTCTGTAGCTATTTGGATTGCTTATGGGGATTATAGTTTCTTATATAAAAATATTATTGGCTTTGTGTTTACGAGCATTCTGCTGTATGCTGTATGTATGTGGTATTTAAAGCTTTTTCATCGTGATCTGTTTTGTTGGATTAATCTTTATAATCCCTTGAAAATCTATTAACCCTTCATTGGACACCAGTTTAATATTTATTTGGTAACACGGGCTGTTTTGTTAGGATCAGAGGCGTTTCCATATCAAACGGTTTAATAATGGTTCTTAATTTGTGATCAGTTTTAGATAATCCGCTCCTAACTTAGCTAAAGGAACATAATTTATCCCATGGGCTTTTGTTATCCATTCTGCCTGCATAATATTCATCATTGTCAACACCATCATGATACCTTTCTATTACTGGGGTATGGTGGACGGTGGTTCATATAAGTTTTGGGTATTTTATATGTTTGTTCTTATGTATCCGCTTGTTGTTTTAACTGCTCCTTTTAAAAACTTTATGTTTGATATTCTCATGTTGGCTTGGTCTACAAGGGCAAAACAGAGTGCCTTTAGACTTATAAAGTATGCTGGGAAGGTTTTGCTGTTGTCTAACAATTGGGAGAAGAAGGAAAAAGATGGTATTGTAATACTATGTAGAGGCAAGCTTTCTAGTGGAAGAAAAATTTGGGGAAGGATATTAAGATATACTGTATGAAGAACATTTGGTGTTATGGAAAGTGAATATGGACAAATTAAGTATAATAGTGTAATTCGTATTCTGTGTTTCGCGTCTCTCTCGAGTGTGTCCTTGTCATTTCCGTCATGGCGAGCATCTCCAGCTTCTTTGACTTGAGCCTGTGGTGTGAGTAACAACATTAGGACCTTAACATGAGGTGAGTTGTCTTTGTTTGCTGTGTACTACCCAAGTTATACAATAGGATTATACATGCAAAAATCTTTTCATCATGCAAGTGTTCTCCGTGGGTGAATTTAAATTATTTTACGTCCCTTCTTGCAAGACTTCTATCTGTTTAATAATATAACGATCTCCAATTTCATGTTTGTTTTTCCTTGTAACAAGTCTAGTGATAAGTACAGTATATCATAATTAATCATCAAATTCATATATAGAACAGTATATAATGCCAATTCATCAAATGGAGGTGGAAAAAGTACGTTCATTTTGTTGCAATATTAAAGAAAGCTGGGAATGTGTAAGTAATGACTGCTGCTTTTAAGAAATTTAGACATTTAATCCTCAACCTAATTAGGCGTATGTATGTCTATGGCTTTTCCACCCAGTCTGACTATATACACCACAGTATTCAAATTTGTGTTTATTACCCCAGTTCGCAAGTTACCGAGATTCATCCAGTCACCAATACAGTTATTATATATCACCAATGATACTTTACCATTAGAGTTTTACAATCATCAGCAGGCTGATAAGAGGGTAGTGTGGCCTCATAATAATTGCCCAATTTATGAAGTGTAGAGGAAACTTTAGGCTTCTACAACTGCTAATTATAATGACATCGTTTTATAGCCATTTTCCATGTTTGCCATGATTACCTGATGGCCTGGTGTTCTGGTTGCCATCGATAAAACTTGAAGCAAGTTTTATGGCTCGTCTTCCCTCCTGTCACCAACTCACTTTTACAGAATAGGGATTATATGTAAGACTTCCAAGTGTACTTCTTGTATAGTATCTCAAAAATATCTGTCCACACTGTGGCAAACATTTTGAGGACATGGATGATAAATACTGGGATATACATTTACTGGTACCTATATAGTTTAACATATGCAATGTGTATTTATTTCGGTGTAATTGATATGATGTTCGGTTCCCAAATGTAGTTCTGTGGTGGGATCAGTATGCCGCGGGTCGCATACCAACCCCTCGGGACATCATGAGCCGTATGTGCCTTTAGCATTTTGGAAGTCATCGGACCCATCCGGCAGATCCTTTTTGAGATATACATATACTGCCCACATCATTGTTATTCCTAAAAAGCCTTTACATTGTAATTCATATTCGCTTCCTTAACATTCAAATCCACTGCGCTTGTAGAATCTCAGAGAGCGGAGTCATTGATAGAGACAGCTCACCTAGATGAATGTTTTGGGATTATTTGATGGTGTACCCAGTATGGGTTATATGATATTAATTGTATGTATTAGTAGCATTATGAGAACGTGTTTTCCCCTAGTTACACTCAGGATCGTTCTATTGGTCAGCTTGACACGTTTGCCATGGCTGGTTTTTTTCGCTCTCAGCGAACTCAGTCTTGGGTTAGTTTTTGCAATTAAACTTGTGTTGCTTGGGTCACAACCAACTGGTGCATTGTGTAAATAGCATGGCGGCGAGAAGTATCCCCTACTTACGTCCTGATTTCTTGCCTTATGTTTGATTCAATTTGGTTCGTGGTAATTATTTTCCTTCCATGATTGGGTGTCATTCTTTTCGGTTTGATTTGGTGTGATTAATTAGGCCTTGATCCTCCAGTCCATGTGGTTTATAATTTCGATGTTGTTTGGGTTCCATGGCGGTCTTGAGGCAGGTGCTTGCAACCGATAATCGGTTGTTTTGATTCGTGGTACTGTCTTGGTTGCCGGTTTGTGCGGTTGTATGTTGTTGATAATTGCTATTTGGGTGGAGGTATTTAGGTGTTTGTCGATGTGTTATCTCAATGATGTGGAGTCAATGTTGGATGGGTTTAAATAAGTTCTATGATTTAATTTTCGATATCTGGATTCCATTTCCATTGTTTGATGGTTAAAATTCGGATATTTGGTTCTGGTTGATTGGATTGATCGTAATAGCTAATGGTTTTATGTGGGGCTTGGAGTTGTGGTGGAGTGATTTTCCCTGAATGACTGGGAACTTTAAAGTGAGAAATTGGACTGTTACCTGGGTCTACAGTCACGTATTAAAGGAGGAACTTAGGGACCAAGAAGAAGAGTATTGTGCTGGCTAAAAATATTTTGATGGTAGTGATAAATCGAGGGTGAGCTACTTTGAATGATAAGAAAGATAGAAACAGGTTGTTAGTGATAACATAGCATTTTCTTGTGAAATGGTTAGCTTGCAATAGGAATGAAGGAGCAAGTGCAAGTGTTACTTGGCCCCTCGATAAGGTGAAACTAAGTGTTATATTACTCAAACTCTTTATTTTGATGATTGAATAGCAATTCTTTTTATTTCAGCTAACAAAAAGTGTTAGGAGGGCTTCAAGGGGGAAAAATGGGTGAAATTCTTGTGGCAGCGGCACCAATAAACCCTTTTTACATGTATTTTAATGTCACACAAATAACATTTTCGCTAATAACGGTGTTTTTCAGGCACCTATTAAACGTTATTGGTGAGAGCCTACTGTAACTGTGTATTGTGAGTAGGGACAAGGAACTGGTCCTGCTATGTAATGTAATGTGACACCAGTAAGATTGTGCAACGGTAAGAGTGTAATATCCGAGTACTTGTTGTTGAGTAAATAAGGAAAATAAGTAAATAAGAAATACGGAGTCTGCAATAGGCCCAGGAGTTGAACCTGGTAGTTATATGTTAATAATATCTCTTTTCCCCTTTCATTTTATATTAATGAACTTGTTCTTTGAGTATTTTAGGAGTATTCATTTCTCCCACAGTAGTTACCTTTATTTCCGTCCAAGTGACCCTGATATCAGAATTACACTACCCATGTGCCTAGACCATCGACATGCTACCAAAAAGAACTGAGGTTAGGTAGTACCAAAAATGAACTGAAGTAAGTAGAAAGAACTAAGACATGTTGTGGTTTCACCCTTCTTTCCCCCTTATCGATCTGGTCAATGAAAAACCTGACCTAATGCCTAGTCCACTCTACCTAACGAGCTACATACTGTCCAGAGGGGGTCTGGTGGCAGCGACCCTTAGAAATTAAGATTAGAGTTAAGTATTTCCCCTTAGAATTAGTGACCCCAGTCTGGCAGTATACCTGTACTGTACAATATGCTTGCTAAGTTCACTCTTTAATATCCTTTGACTCCATTCCCTCCTTCTATTTCTTACAATTCCTCCAATATCTCTTCAGTATTAACTGTTATCAGCACTAAGTTGTCAGCATACAACAACTCCCAAGGCAAACCAATCCAAGTATCTTATGATAGTGCCTCTAACCCCATGATAAACATAAGTGTACTTAAGACAGACCCTTGGTGGACCCCTACTTTCATCTTAAATTTCTCACTGCCTTCAACATTTACTCTCATGGAGGTACTCGGGTACTTCACGTGGTACTCTGTCAAGTGCGTTCTCTGAGTCTACAAATGTAAAGTGGAGTGAAATGAATGAAAAAGATCACTTATCTGAAAAGCCATTAATATGTTTACCTGTCTCATCAGTGACCTGGTCAAAGTTCTTCATGAGGGAAGAACCATGAGAATCTAGGAAACTTTGCTCAGCAGCTGTCAAGGACACCCCCAATTTCTGCAGAGCACTTAAGATCTCAACCTGTAAGTACAGTATATCAATCAGAAGGAATACTTGAGAACAAGATACTGTAACTGTAAACAGAGAAGACTATTGTAGTAATGACATCAAGATAAGCAAGCGGAATGACCTAGACAGCTAAAATATTTTGCAATCCTTCAAAAATCAACATTACCAGAAGGGAAAAAATTAAGCAGCTCTTAAGTTACTGCTTGGTGCTACATTACAAATACTACAGCACAAGGTGGCATTAAAACAGTTTATTCATTAGCAAATATAGCATGCTTCATTTATCAAAACGAGCAGTTTTAATGAAAAAGCTGTGAATTCTAGAATTTTATTCTTTGCCTTTTTGATATCATAAATTGTAGACTTTCCAATGTTGTATTTTCCATTAGAACAGTATTGCTCACACCACGTACTAGTTTCTTAATTATTTCAAGTTTGTCACTCAATTTCAACGTGTTCTTCTTTCTCTTCACACAACGAAGTTTATCTACTTTAGGAGCCATTATTATGGGCTTGTACAGTAATCTGTAAATGGAAAGAGTAAGACTCAAAATATTGTTCTATTCATACTGTGCTTGAAATAATGCATTCACGGAAATGTAATATTTTTGCTAAAATGACGTACGTATTACAGTGGAAAGTGGGATCAAATCGTGACGAAAACAATGACTTTCGCTTTCTTTCGTTCAAAAGATGTTACCGTAATCACTTTTCGAATGGTTTAGTTAAAAAACTGTTGTATTACAATAATATTCCCTCCTAATTGACTTGAATAAATACTTGAATGGAAATATACAATATTTTTGTTGAAACTACCCGCGTTTCAGTGTAAAGTGTTGTAATAATAAATGGTAAACAATTTGCCTTCGGCACTCGTGTTTCAGTTTATAGGACGTAGAGCGTTTTTACTGAAGGTTTTGTTGTTCGCTTACCCTCAAAAACGTGGGTCGAACTATAAACGAGGAATATCATAAATTAACGATTTCTTGGTCAAAAAATCAGGGTCGACAGATAAACGAGAGGGGGTTTATAGATGAGTATATACGGTATGTTGTCACAGTTTGATTGCTCGTTTTAAAGTGGAGACCACGTGGTCGCTTGTTGTCGCTGTGCAGCTGTGGCGCTCACGCATGCGCACATACACACAAAAGCCCACAGTATTACCCCGCCTAACGCGGTTTCACTTAGCGCGTTTTCCCGTATACGCGGTGCCTCGCCAGAGCTGAACTTTCACTTAACACGGATTTTTTCCACGTATACCCGGTGAGTGTCCGGCTCGAGACGCTATTTTTAGATTTGCCCCACGCGCCACCCGCCCGCTTGCCTGCCTGTGCTCGCCTCTCCCTCCTCCTCCCTCCGCTTGGGCAAGCCGCGCGGTAAGGTTGCTCAGTGTGTGTCTTTGTTGCGTTATCAAACCTTTATTTTTCCTATGTTAACCTTTATTTTTCCTAACCTAACCTCTTCTATATTACTCATTTTATCATATCATAAATTTAAGATAAAATTTTTACTACAACATAGTTATGTGTCGTCAAAAAGTGGAGTTTGGGGGTCGGGCCAGTTTCTATTGGAATTAATCCCATATGTTCTGTTGTTCACTTAACACGGTACCCTCTAGGTTTTATTGACCGCGTTAAGTGGGGTACAACTGTGTGTGTGTGTGTGTGTGTGTGTGTGTGTGTGTATATATATATATATATATATATATATATATATATATATATATATATATATATATATATATATATATATATATATATATATATATATATATATATATATATATATATATATATATATATATATATATATATATATATTTAATTTTTCATGAGAACTATATATATATATATATATATATATATATATATATATATATATATATATATATATATATATATATATATATATATATATATATATATATATATATATATATATATATATATATATATATATATATGTATATATATATATATACAGTAGTACCCCGCTTTACGTGGTCAATTGAACCCACAGGGTACCGCGTTAAGTGAACAACAGAACATATGGGATTAATTCCAATAGAGACTGGCCCGACCTCCAAACGCTACTTTTTCCGACACAATACCTATGTTCTAGTAAAAATAACATCTTAATTTTATGATGGTACATGCACACAATTAATATTTAAGAGAAATAGAGAAATACAGTCGCCAAGTTAATGTCCATTCAAATAATGGACTCAACTCCCTCCCCCTCTTCTCACACTACACTGCTGGCTCTTCCCTCTCTGAGAAATTTTGGGGGTAAAACCACTAGATTTAATAAATAATACCTCAAACTAAAGTTAGGATAATATAATTGACATTGCTGGATTCCTTGTAAGACCAGGAATATTTTGAATATAAATCATATATTTTGCACAAAAGATAACATATTTACTCAGAGTAAATATTATATCTAAAATTTGTATGTCTAATGCAAAATCTATGATGTTTATATTCAAAATGATCATCAAATTGTAAGAATTCCAGCAATGTAAATTATATTCTGGCCGGGTAATTTGTATGAATTTTATATGCTAAAACAAATATCTTCAGTTCATAAAAAAAAAAATATTCTTCACGACACTATCTGTCAATCAAAGTACCCCACCTTGCCTCCCCCCCCCCTCTTCCAAGCGCGATGGTCGGTCACGGAGCAATGTCTAATATTTCAGTAAAATTCACTGGTGTGATTCAGGTTTGTTTACAAGCTTTGCCTCCTTACGTGTTGGTTTGAACAAGACTAAATAATGCTCTGCTAAATTCTGATCTCAATTTCAAAATGACAGGGAAAAAGAGGTACACGCGATGGCGATGTAAAAGTGAAACTGAAAAAGGCTCGTAAACTAATAACTTTATCAACCAAATTTTGACGTGTTTCAATGATTTAATTTAATTTTTTTCCATTAAAAAAATCTAATGCAGGCCTATAGTACCTTTTTTTTTTTGCAAGGTTTTGTTTTTCATAGGATTATCTTCTACTATGAATTGAAAGTCAGTGGGAAGCTATACTGTACTGTACCTCAATACACCATTTTTTATATTTCAGAAACACAACCCTTCAGTAAATCCTGACTCTACCTGAACCCAGAAATAATTATTATACATAAAATAAAAGAAACCTTGATTTAATATAGGACATTTATTATAAGTTAACCAAGAATTAGTGAATTAAATGGTAGGAAAATTTGATGCTCTAAGAGGATTCATCAACTATGTACAGTCTGCTTTAAGGTACATTAACAAGGGATTCTCAGTTGTGATTTAACCTGATAAGGCTTATGGATTACTGAATCTGGCCTTTAGTGAATATAGACACTACAAATCACACAAATTGAACCTGGTACAATACAAATGACTCTCACGGACATTCTTTTGGCTGCATACATAAAGTAATACATACTAATCTTGGTTCCTTCAGTCCTTCCTGTTGATTCTTCTACACTTGAATGATACAATAATTCTTACATTGCACTAATAAAGAAAACACTAAAGAAACATTGTGATAAAATACTGTACATCCATACTTGTCTTTGTTGAGTTAATATGTAGCCCTTAACTTACTGCAAAATCTATACAGTACAGTACTGTACTGTACTAACTCAAGTCCTCTATTTATTCTTGCATAGCTGTCTACCTAACAATAAACAATACAGGTACAGATACCCAACTCATACCTTCCAACATATCTGAATAACTGTCATAACATCAGGTACATGGAACTACACCCATCAAGAAGCCATTAATACTGGTAATCAAAATCTTCCTGATATTCTGCAGCAATAATGTTACCTTTTGCTGTGTGTAAGGTTCAACAGGAAGCTTGCCTATCTTCTGGTCTCTTTCAATCTGGGATAGTTTCTCTCTCAGCTGATCTGGTTGTTTCTTTGCAAACATCTGGATGACTTCTGGTGTCTTAAAAGCTTGAGATATTGCTGCTTGGATGGCCTAAAGGATCAAACTTGGTATTATATTCATGCAGGCGTACAAAGTGCTATGTAATATTTTTGTACAGTACTGTACTATACTCATTCTCAACATTGTGGGATATTTGAACTGAGGTTTATACATTATCCAATCTTAAAAAAAAAAAAATGCTTGAGATGACTAAATAGTGATGCTGATTCATCTATATTATGAGACTAAAGAGAAAAGGAGAAGGATCCTGAACTACCTATCTCTGGTTGAGCCCATAGCCAGGCTGCTCTTGTAATATAGACCAACTTACTAAGGTGTCCTTGTGCCCTTAAACAGTGCCCTGAACATCAACCCAGCTATACTGATCAATGTCAATGGAAGGGGACATGGTGCAACAGTTGTACAAATTGGCTGGAGGTCTTAAAGAGCAGTGACTACCCAATTTGTACTTACCTTGCTGAAGTTACTGCCCACCATCTTTGATTTCTGGCCAATCTGTCATTTTCTATATCAGTTCCAGCTGACTAGTCATGAAGCCAAGGAGGAAGGTTTTCTGAGCCACTGTCTATGGGTTCCACCATGTCTGTCTCATTTGAAGTTGGTGTGATAGGGAAGAGGGATGATTCGTTTATCCAAAAGTATGAGAGATTAAGCCTGACTGATACTGAAGGCCTGGTCTACAGATATAAGGGCCACATAGTTAGTTACCCTACATTACAAAAGTTGCCTGGCTTGAGGGAGATTGCCCAAAAAATTAAGTTTTTAAACAGAAGTTTTTTGAATTAATATAAACTACCGTACTGTACAATATTGCCTTATTTGGCCTAAATAAAGTGTGAGGCTCAATGGCATTTCTAAGTGATATACAGTACTGTATAAGGTCTAATTTAGTATTCAGAAAATAATTCATGCATTGCAGCTCACATCATATTAATCAACACACCATGGGGGTCTTACCAACTGCATTGCATTAAAGGAATCAACTAATGTCATATCACCGCTGGTCATCCGTGAAAGTGATGACTGAAATTCATTCAGCTGTTCAATGGTGTCTTTTCGAACCTCTTCATATTCCTCTTCGTCTAAGTCTGCTCTGTAAATAAACATACATACTGTAATATAGTCAAAGGACAGTGCAAAGGCTACTAGAATGCTTCCTGTATTGCTGTCAACTAATCTCTCCTAATCTATATGACAATGGTTTCAACCCACTGATTGGACAGTGTTGGGGAGATATCAGTCAGTCTGTGATATTGAGATTTACAGAAATTTCTCTTGCATGGGGTTGCCACCAGGTCCATGAAGTGAGGTGAAGGGGCAACAAGGGTTTTAGTTTTAACATCCAGGGCTTGACTAGTTATCAATACCAAAGTTGCGTATTTCTTACTTGCATTCTTCAAGATCAGATAACTGTGCCACTAATCTGTCCAACTGATCTTCCATTTGCTGTCGTAATTTTTGTGTTTCACTCGCCCCCCGACTGGCCATGGTAGTACTGTGTTATATTTCCAGAATCTGCACACCTGAAAGTCAAAATACACAATATGAAATTCTTCAGGGGGAAAATGCACAAAACATGAAACAAATACTACATAACATCTCATGATCTATAGGATTTGTAGATACATCACTATAGTACTCTGTGGTCTGGCATGATATGTGATTAGCTGTCTTGGCATCACTTCACAAAACCACTTGGTGAGGGTAATATCCCTGTTCCCTACACTGTTACAAAGTTTGTTTACATACTGTAGTCTGGGTTCTCAGAGCTTTTTATTTTTTATTTATTTAGCTCTAATTTACCCTTTACAGCTTCAGGGAGAAATCAGCAAATGGTGGAAGTGATGGTAATGATATATAAACCACACCAGTGTTACATAAGGTATGGTATATACCAGGGGTTCTCAACCAGGGGGGAATTCAGGTTTTCAGGGGGAGGGGAAACTGATTTGGGAGCAAGAGATATGTTCGATGGGAAATCAATCACAGAATTTTGGCCTTGATGTGCGATTCCTACCCAAAAGTGGCAGAAAGAGCTATCCGTGCATTGCTTCCGTTTGTGTCGACATATCTTTGTGAGTCAGGCTTTTCAACTCTGTTGCAAATTAAAACGAAGCAACGTAGTAGATTAGAGGTAGAAAATGACCTGCGTTGTGCCCTTTCAAGCACTCCTCCGCGTATCCCAGAATTGGCGAAGAAAAAACAATCACAGGTTTCTCATTGACTGTAATCTTCATCCGAATAAAATTAATTACAAATTTACAATATCCTGGTATTCTATTGAACTTTTTGTTTATTGCATTATGCTTCAGTTTAGTCTGTTAAGTAATTCATTATAAATATAAAATAAACTATTTTACTTTTATTCAAGTTTTATAAATCCATCAACATTTTCAATTGGCATTTAATTTGTAAAACTCCACTATAAAAATAATCCATGTAAAATTGTAAATGTATATGTACTAATATGGAAAAAATAAAGGATTTTCAGTATTATATGCATATTATTTGGAATGCACTTTTTGAGGCAGACAATCTTGGAAATGAGGGGGGAATGACATTCTGACATATGGTGAAAGGGGTGCATGGGGCAAACAAGGTTGAGAACCACTGGTATATACATTAACAGTCCCTCCAGATGCAGTATTAAGCTATCTAAGTATAAATCTATAGAATATTTAGCCAAGTTATTACTACCTGTGGGTCTTTGTGTGCGCCAAATTGAAAGCAGCAGCCACGTGGCAACTCACTTGTGGGCCTTTGTGATGGGAAGATTATTACTCTATTATTTACTCCATTTTGTACATTAATGTAACTTTGGGGGTAAAATGTAAAAAAAAAAAAAATATTGGGCTGCATCCAGAAATTATAACAGTTAGGGAATGGACTAACGTTACCTAACTTTCCAGTCGGGGGCTACGCCTCGTGTACCCCAGCCATATCAAACAGAAAGGACTTATTTTAATATATGGTACCAATGAAAGCAACTTTGCTGAAGCATCATGGTGTAATTTTACATTTTTAGTGGATGTGAGAGTCTGCTCAGACTGACCAGGTCATTGTAAACAAACACGACACGTGGTGACTCAGCAGAATTTTTGGTGATATATTTACGGTAAATAATTAATTTCTCCACATACAAAGCACATATAGACATAATTTTAGTGTCATATGATCATGGTTTCAGTGTGTTTTACCCCACAGTTGCCCTCATCCTTCATACCCATCCCACTACAGGTGATTTATGATCACAGATAGAGCAAAACTAAAGATTTAAATAAAATAGTACTGTAATACTGTAATTAAAATAATAGGTTGTTGCATCTTTTAAAATACCCTACTTACCATAATGATAAAAACATGAGGTCAAATTAACGAAATTGAATAACTCCTGGTGGTAGAGCTGTAATCAGAAATAACCATTTAATTTAACATAAGTTAGGATATTTAAGGTTAGGTTAGTTTTCAATAAAATAATTTTAAAAACAATATTAATTATGGAAGACAAGGCAGGCTTAAATTATATAATTCACAAATAATACTCGGTAATTTAATGATTTATATCAACCAAATTATATTAGAAATTAACTAATTTTGAGGTTTGTCCCAGTTCAGGATATTGTATTCATTAACAATGACACATTAGACTTAATCACGGTGTCAGGCTTTTTTTTATTTTACTTTTATTCTCTTCGCCACTGATCGGCTCGTTAATAACAGTCTTTTTTATGCTATTTTTACCATCCTTGTTAAATGATCAGGTTAGATTTGGTTAGGTTAGGTTACATCTCATAAAACTGACGATCGTCCAAGTGGGATATGATATGCCACACACTGATAAGCACCACCAGTACAACAACCGTAGCTAAAAACTACAGCAACATATCACAATTACATCTCTCTAAAACTGTTAAATAGGCTTTACTTTTCCTCTTCTAAGACAAAGACAAGAAAATTTAGATTCAACGAGCATGTGTGAATGAATGAATGGGATATTACGGTTTTCTCGTAGCGTCTTCCTGTTTGATCAGCTGATGACTGTCAACACTGTGTCTGATTCCCCTCGATCAATGTATTAAACGAACATTAGAGTAATCAGATATCTTATCATTCACCAATAAAAATATAAGTACCTACAGATTTATTTAAAGAGTATCGTCACCTTATTACGTGTAGTGACAGGAATATGATGCTTTAATTTCATCGCTACTTTTCATTGGGTTCATTTGGTTGTACTATATCGACAGGACCGATAATGTTGTAGTAATCAGAGACGTGATCAAATGAATAAATTATAAGTAAAACAATAATAGTATTAAAAGAATGAGTGTCATATTTATAAAGGTCACAGGTAGAAGCGCCCATTAGTTTCGCGGCAAAATTTGAATATGAATTGGCTCACTGAAATTACCTGCGATGTTTGGTGGTGTCGCGGATAAAAGGCATGTCCGGGCCGACTTTGTTGGTAAAAAGTGGAAATGGTTGATAAAAAAAAAAGAGGGCGTTTCAGAATAAGTGTATTGTGTGTGAAGGTAGTGAGATACTGCCATTTTGTTTGACTTGTCGACATTACTTCTGCACTTTTCGTGTAAATATCTATTCTCAGTGACTATACATCACATATTAGTAATTTATACGTGTTCTAACTCTAAATTAAAATTATGTTGCCCGCTAAAACAAAGAGAAAAATGTGGTGTACAGTATGTGCGCCGTGAGAGTTTCTTTACGCCATTTGCCTGTCTACTCAGCAAGCTGGATATTAATCGATTTGCGGATCGTGTTCCAGGGTAATGGTTAAATAGTGCAGTTGGTGAGTTATCCGATCTTCTAGGACTATTCCTTGACACTGGGTCATGCAGCTCGTTAACTCAGGGTGTGGTTGCTGTGTTGGCAACAGCTTCTTCATCTTAAACAAATTCACGCCTAGGTGACCCTTTGGTTGACCATCCTCGTTACACGAGGAACCATTATGTGGCATTGTGTCTGCTTACGTGAGTTTACGCACGAGTTGGTGTACATTAAGAGTTGCCCCCTTGTGGTAAGCCAGCAGAGGGAGGAAACATGGCTAGAATACTGATACTCTATCCCTAACCCACATTGACAATTTAAGTTTTATTTAGATGCAATTCTATCTGTTATTGTGTCACGGTTATCATCACAGGAAAATCCCCCTTCCTTCACTTAACACACAAATTTCTTCATGCCTTTATGGCTCTGAATATTGTTATGCTTTGTTTCATCCTCTTCGCCAGATATGATTCTACTGCTTTTTAAATTTTATTGTAAATACACTTCAGTATTTTATACTGAGCCGCGGTTTAAACGTTTCCTCACACAAGTATTTACAATCTTATCATTCTGTATACGTGTCAGCAGTCGAGATGAAATCAAATAGTAAATAATAGGGGGAGCTCAATGACGCAACACCCGGTGTGGCGAATACAATCAGGTAAAGGTTTCCAACGGCTATTTTTCTGATTTGACTTTTGCATATTTATAAATATTTTTAAGAAGAAAAACCCAACACACAAAGCAGAACCCCGTGATATTTTTCGTGAAAGTAAATGGGCATGAAGTACAAAAATGTAACATATATCGAATAATACAAACAAACAATCAGTACGCAGTTGCCAGTAGGGAAGAACAAACTAAATTACTTTCGTCAGACTGTACACATCTGTCATTGTGAACAAGAAGTGAACTTAAGAGTGGTGTTTGCCAGAGCTAGTGTTTGTGCTGCCAGGTCTGCAACCCTAAAACGTTTAGAAGTGTCCCAGAAGATTCGTAGGTAAGGTTAAACGGGGTTAGTGATCAAAGAGGAAGCAGAGTACTATGGTGGTATATATCATGTGACTGTGGCGTGACCGCCCTTGTGTGTGGCGCTGCCCACCGCTACCCGCATTATATTCCTGCATCCCATTCTTTCTCAATCTCTTGATATTATCTTAGATAGATATATCAGTATTTATTATTAAAATAGTACGAGTTCGCATTGATTTAACATGTAAATAATATATATATATATATATATATATATATATATATATATATATATATATATATATATATATATATATATATATATATATATATATATATATATATATATATATATATATATATATATATATATATATATACATATATATATATATATATATATATATATATATATATATATATATATATATATATATATATATATATATATATATATATATATATATATACACACACATACAGGATATACTATATATTGTATATATCCCAAAAGTTCTCAACCATAAGATAATTATCTCTGTTTCTGGGTTGCTTTATACATTACGTTGAAAAATTTGGCCAGGTGTTCAGCACTCACTGAATACCAGAGAATTTGGATCACTACCTAATTTTCCTTTGGTAGGATTTCATTGAACAATACAGTATTGTTTTGTATGTAATACATGTGACAAAATTATAGATAAATAAAATGTATGCAGTGATTAATTACCTGTATATAATGAATTAAACATACTGTCTACTGTATTTTGTACAATATTACATAAATAATGCATAACTATTGCTGCAATAAATTACTCTCTTATGGCAAAGGAATTTTGAAATATGGGAGCTGTTGTGGGGTTATGAGATATTGGTTCACACTCAGGATGGGATGGAGAAAGGAAACTCACTATGTGCTCACTGTATACATATTGTATTGGATGTACAATGCAGCTTGGTGCTGGGTAGGCAGCAAGGTTACAAGCATTGAGTAGAGAGAGCTGGTTGGTGAGGGTGCCCAGAGGAGGGCACGCGGCTTGAGGGACACCGAGGTCGCCGGCGGAGCGAGCCGCCAGGCTGGCGAGGAGGAGGAGGTGTTGCTTGCTGGTGGCAGTGAGTAGAAAGAGGCTGGTCACAGCGGCGCGGGCGTGGATGAGCCGGCTGCTAGGGGGGACAGCTCTGTCTAGATACACGAGATCTGTGGGAGGAGAGAGGGGAGAAGGAGGTTGTGGAGGCGATGAATGTTGTGCTTCCCTCGCGGCAGGTACAGAGTTCTCAGATGCGCCTGCCGGGGTATGTAGCTCTGGGTCAGGAGCAGGGGCTGCGTTAGGAAGAGTGTCTATGACAGCAGCAGGGTGCAGGACAGTAGCAGGGTGCAGGACAGTAGCAGGGGGCACCTGAGGGAGAAAAGAGTGGTGTGTGGGTCCGCTTCAGGAGCAGGGGCCGCGTCAGGAGGAGCGGCAGGGGGTACTGCTGGGCCGGGGGCGGCGTCTGAGGCAGGATGGGTGTGTTGGGGTCGGTAGGACGTGGTGCTTGGGGCAGGAAGAGAAGCGGTTGTCTGCTTAGAGTAGCAGAGCTGCTTAGGGTGTCTAACCTGCGGTGTAGAGACAGTAGTTGTAGAGCCGATGAGAGCTGCCTCTGTGGGTAAGCCAGTCTTCCATGTTGCTTGAAGACTGGGAGAGTGATTGGTGTGAGTGCGAATCTCCGGGGTCACCATTTGTGGGGTTATGAGATATTGGTTCACACTCAGGATGGGATGGAGAAAGGAAACTCACAATGTGCTCACTGTATACATTTTGTATTGGATGTACAATGCAGCATGGTGCTGGGTAGGCAGCAGGGTTACAAGCGTTGAGTAGAACTGGTTGGTGAGGGTGCCCAGAGGATGGCACGCAGCTTGACGGACACCAAGTGTCGCTGGCGGGAGCGGGAGCCGCCAGGCTGGCACGGAGGAGGAGGTGTTGCTGGTGGTGGCAGTGATGTGTTGAGGTAGAGAGTAAGGGAGACTTGGTGAAGAAAATTAGCTTTAGGACACGTTTTACCATCCCTTGGAGTATGGAGTGTTTTGTTATTGACTGTGTATTAGAGTAATCCTTCACCACTAACCTAACCGAACCCCACAGGTACAGGTAGTGTTGCGGTGGTTAATCGTAAAATGCAATAAGCTAGGTGGTGAATCTTAGGTCATCCATCACCTTCCAATATATACAGCAGTCAAATTGTAAGAAATACCAAATACTGTACAGTAATCAGTATTAAACCTTTATACATGTATTAGTAATTGGCTTGGTAATAATTTGTGTACTGTAACTCTGTTGGGTCTTTTTGGCTACAAGTGTTTATTTTCACTGATGTAAATTGATTTATTGATTTATTAAATTATTGTTGAAACTTGGATTGTAGGTCTGGTGGGTGCGAGGAGATGTTGTGATCCTTGGCTGCACATGGTGGTGTTAGTGTGGGCCCCTCCATGGCCAGCTGGGGTCACTAACTGGTAAAGTCCTTCAGCATGTGTGGGTGGAGACCAAAGTTGGTGAGGCATCACTTCCACCTAGTGAAAATCAATTTCCTTTGGGTCAACTGTACAGTACAGTACTCTGCACCACAGGGGCTCCTAGGTCATAGCTCCAATCAGATGGTTGATGTTGTTCACTGGTCTGTCCTCCAGCACCTGCTATGTGTTGGGGTCCAGATGTGTCTTCTGGGCCCCTGTGCCACTGCATCATGTGGATACTAACCATGCTATGCCTGAAATCACTTGGAGTGGTGAAACATGGTTACCAACTCTCAGACATAAGGATAATTTTATTACCTGAAAATATAATAAGTATTAACTGTTTGTACTGTTCTGTATACAGCAGTAAGAGGTACAGTGTATCATAGTCAACAAAGGATGGTAAGGACATCAGAAATATACAAGCCCGACACCAACTGATATGACATTTAGTGACCTGATGAGTAATGAGGTTCATTGACACACTTTTTTTGTTACCAAGTAAGATAAGATAGTGAAGCCAGACAGAGAGTGGGTTCATCATTACATTGTCACTTTATCAGTCAACAAACTTTATCTACAAAGTTAGACTTTATCTAATTTTTTTATGACCTGATATGGGTTATTTCAACCATTTTCAAGAGGTATGGGAGAGAGTGTCTTTGGGCACAAAATTATACACCTTGAGAGTTACAGATGCACTGTAAGCAGTTCTTCAATCACTGAAGTCAGATTGGTTAATATGTGATTGTTACTGGTAGATAACTCTGACAGTATTAGATCAAAAGTCAGGTTGATGGGTTTGTCACTTATGGGACATCAGCTTATGATCAAGACACTTCAGGTTGACAGCTCAGTTCATCCTAACACCCAAACTGATAGTTCAGCAAGTTCATTTGTAGAAGGTTAGTATGTTCAGCTTTACATAAAATTCACTGGCAATAGGGGGAGCAGTTGTATTGGGGGCAGTTTTCTTCATACCGGACATCATGTGAGAAATTAATAATAACAATAACAAATTAGCAACTCACTTGTACTGTATATTACTTGTGGAATTTGTGCTGTGACTATTGCTTGTTTCCTAACTATTTTTTATAGAAGAGTTTGTCTATGCTAATGTATCTTGAATTATACTTGTAAGACACAGAGTTTCCCATCCAAGTTGTTTGATTGTCGAAAGCCTTGGCAAAATCTAGGTACAATATAGTCGATATTACCACCCCGTTCCAGAATATGGGGTCCAAATATCCAATACCTTGAGCAATTGAAGGAAGCGCCCCGGCATAAAACTGTGTTGGCAATCCTTTACAAGGTTGTTTCGTAGTAGATGTTCCATCGCGGCATCTCTGACAATACTCTCAAGTACTTTACATATTATGCTGGTCAGGCTCATTGGTCTATAGTTGTTCGTGGAGTGATGATCGCCCTTCTGAAGATAGGACTCACATGCCACTTTCCAATCACTGGGGACCTTTTGTTTATTCCAGGCATTTACAAAACGGGATCTTCAGGGGCTCGGTATGCTCGTTGCACAACTCTCTTAGCACTCTGGGATGCATCATGTCAGGGCCAGGACTCTTATGGACCTTTAGCGTTGACAGTTTATTTCTAATACCCTCTTCTGTGAACACAATTTGGGTTAGTGCTGTGTAGAACCATCTGCCCTCAAACGCAGGAAGGTTAATCGCATCCTCTTTTGTGAACACAGAGGCAAAGAAGCTGTTCAATGCCTCAGCTTTATCCTGGTCAGAATCTGCGTAACTACCATCTTTAAGCCTCAGGTCTGAAACTCCTACTCACATTTTCAATTTCGACTGCATAGTGGTAAAACGCCTTTGGGTTTGACTTGACCTCACCTTCAACCAGCCTCTGGAACTCCTTTTCAGCCCTTCTACACTCTACCTTTGCTTGGTTTCTGGTTCTTGCATACATCCTCCTGTCCTGTCCTGCTATAACCGCTGAACATGTGATCCCAAATTAATCCAAAATTTAGGGTCAGGAGTGGAAATATATGTATAAAACAGTACGGAAAAATTCTTTGCTAGGGCGTATCCTAACAGTTGGCGACGTGCCATGCTTCCATCAATGCCTATTCATTCATAAATCTTACATAGTGGTAGTACAGTATGCTAAGAAACAGTAGGGCCATGGCATTTTAGGCTAAGGATTCCAGAGTAGAATCATTTTAGGCGAGAAAGTAGATGGAAGTGATGACTACAGTTGTCCACCAAACTTAAGCAAGACTTTTTTTACCCTAATCAGTCCTAACCTTACCAAGCAGTTTTAGTATTACTAACCAACCAACCTAGTAAATCTAGTGTAACCTAACCAACCAAGTTTACCTAACCTAACCAAACAGCCTAACCTAAGCAAACCAAGCTAACCAAATTCTAACATAGGCAGGTACAGTATAGCTTAACCAAATCTAGCCAAACTTTTAAGAACATTATTCTAACTTAATCATATACATATAGCCAAACCATACCAAACAGCCAAACCTAGCCAAATGTAAGGCAACCTAACTGCTAAGGTTAGCCCAACCTAACCTTGACTAACCATAACCTCTGTGTCCATGGGGTTAAGCATCTCAGTACACAAGTAAACAGTCATGATAGGGTTAAATTTCAGTTAGATAACAGCCTTTTAATTTGTAGCTTAGTCAGTTATGTGGAAACTATAAATAAACATATACTGTACTGTATTAATTTAAACATCAAACCGAATGATGGGAATTCTATTATTATATTCAGTGTAACAAGTACGATCAATACGTGACACATCTAGGCAATGCTAACCAACAGCAGAAGTCATCTAGTGCTGGAGGAGGCTCTGGAATACCCAAGTTGTTTATGTAACTCTAATAGTATGACACATTCTTACACAACATGGTTTCCCACTCTGCAGTGTTTGTTTCTATTTTTCTCCTTTTTTTTCTTTTTCTTAGACAAAAATTGGTTTATATTCAATTAATTTATTGGGTGGCACTGAGGTCTTCTTGTAACTGTATGTTATTCTCAGTGGTAAAGGTTTATTTTATGATTCTTATAAAATCCCAGCACTGCTGTGACCACTTTTTATTGTACAGTACTGTAGTGAATAATGTTCTCCACCACCACTTGCATACCTAACATTACATCTTCATTCTCTTTCAGGCTTTATTGATAATACTGTAATACTCTTAATACTCAATTATGTACAGTATATGGATATTTTGCATATCTATTTTTTAATATGTATACAGTATATATATTATATATATATACAGTATAGTCTCGGTTTACGCGGGTTTTTATATCCGGTTGGTCATTTACGCGGCACCTTTATCCAGACGCGCCAATTATTAGTTACGCGGTACATTCCGAAATTTATGCGGGAAGCTGCGCGCTTGGTTGCTCTTACGTCACTGCTGATGTCAGATGACGTTTCGAACTGTGATTGGGTCACGCATCCCCTCCGCCGCGAGCTGTGGTTGGTCTATTTAACCTTGCTTGCCCAGTTAACAAAACATTACCGAGTTCTTCACCCGCCACCCACCACAGCCAGCCCAAGTCAGTGATAGTGAGGATATGGACTTTGAGGGGTTTGACAAGGAGGCCCTGCTAGCCTCTCTGGTGGATAGTGATTCAGGTGATACAAGTGATACAGGTGAGGGCCAATAATCTGCCCTCTGCCTCGGAACCAACCCCCATCCCCGTGTGCCCAGCCATCTCTTCTACTAACGTAAGTGATAAAAACCCAATATTATTGATATTTCTTAAACATTAATTGTGTGTGCATACCATCATAAAATTAAGATGTTATTTTTACTACAACGTACGTATTGTCGGAAAAAGGGTTATACGCGTAAAACGAGACTATATATATATATATGTATGTATGTATGTATGTATGTATGTATGTATGTATATATATATATATATATATATATATATATATATATATATATATATATATATATATATATATATATATATATATATATATATATATATATATATATATATATATATATATATATTTATTTATTTATATTTATATTGGCGGTTTCTGCCAAACATTAGATTTCTTTGAAAATCTCAGTACAATATACTGTAAGTACTCCTGAGCAAGCTGATTCCAAATCTATGGTCCACGATTCGATTGGCGGGTAATTATTTTGTATGATGCTTGGAATATTTTAATTACATTACAGTATTTCAATGCTAATTGTTCGGCAACTATGGGTTTCCCAGGTGCAATATTGTTTTGTTTTTTATTCTGGAAGTACTTAATTAGTTAAACCCTGTGTGACCACCGCCCGTGACCCCACCTGGACTTATACAACCTTAGTTTATTCTCAAGTGATCCACTTGACTATTGTTGACTATAGACAGTACTGTATATACTTATTTCACTGTTACGTTTTTGGAGTTACTTACTCGTAGGTGATGAAACGGTAATGAATTGTGTGTGAAGATTTTTATTTATTTTTAATAAATATTGGTTTACTCACCATCAACTGGCTGCATCTACCTGAACCGTGGGCCACATTAAATAGAATTTCCCAATCACACCACAGGCCGCACAAACACTTCGTTCCGGGCCGCCCATGGCTGACCTAGATTGTGAAGTTTTGATAATTATTTATAAATGATATGAGGATACCTAATAATTCGAATTTCAAATTTTGGACCACAGATCCTTAATCTGCATGCTGAAAACAAATATATACAGGAAATCTCAGTATACTAGGTCGTTCTCGACACACCCGTATTTCCTTTGTCTGTCAGTAATACCGTGGGGTACGTGGTATTTGGGTTCACACTCAGGATGGAATGGAGAAAAGGAATCACAATGTGCTTCTGTATACATGTTGTATTTGATGTACAATGCAGCTTGGTGCTGGGAAGTGGCAGCGTGGTTACAAGCGTGATGTACTGTAGAGAGCTGGTTGGTGAGGGCAGAGGACAGCTGGTCGCCAGCTCGCCGGCAGGAGCGAGGACCGCCAGGCAGCGGCGGAGGAGGTGGTGTTGCGGGGCGAAGAAGTTGGTGGGAGAGAGGGACACTGGTCGCCATGCGAGAGGAGGGAGGGGTGGCTTGCTGGTTGGTGTAGGTAGAAAGAGGGTGGTCACCACGAGGTCAGGTCTAAATAGCGGAGGTAGATGTGGCCTAGTAGTTGACCTCCGTCATGTAAGGCGCGCTGGTTGACCTAGACCACGAGGCACACACTGTGGAATTAGCGGGGTCGGCTACTCAGCGACAAACAGCGTTTGTAGGGGAGAAATCCACTACAATACTCCTCCTTCCCTCCAGGTGGTGTAGGAGACTTGTTGTCTGCAGGGTTGCATGGCACATGTGAGGCAGAACGGGCGGTGCATGCCTATGCGAAACATAACGGCGATGGCGTGGATGAGCCGGCCACTAGTGGAGGCAACTGTCTAGACACACAAGATCTGTGGAGAAGAGGAGAAAGAGGGTTGTGGAGGCGATGAATATTGTGCTTCACTCGCGACATGTAGAGTCGTCAGATGCGCCTGCTGGGGTGTGGGCCTGGGTCAGGAGCAGGGGCTGCGTCAGCAGAAGCGGATAAGGGCTCGTGACAGCAGCTGGGTCCACAACAGCAGCAGGGTACAGGACAGTAGCAGGGGGTACCTGAGGGAGAAAAGAGGGTGTGTGGGTCCGCACCAGGCGCATGGGGCGCGTCGGGAGCAGGGGCTGCGTCAGCAGAAGCGGATGAGGGCTCGTGACAGCTGGGTCCACGACAGCAGTAGGGTGCAGGACAGTAGCAGGGAGTACTGCTGGGCCGGGGGCGGCGTCTGAGACAGGGCGGGTGTGCTGGGGTCGGTAGGACGTGGTGCTTGGGGCAGGAAGAGGCTGGTGTCTGCTTAGAGAAGCAGTGCTGCTCTAGGGTGTCTAACCTGCGGTGTAGAGACAGTAGCTGTAGAGGCGATGAAAGCTGCCTCTGGGTGGATAAGCCAGTCTTCCATGTTGCTTGAAGACTGGGAGCTTGATCTGTTTCTCCTCCATCCTGTGTGAGTGCGAATCTCCAGGGGTCACCATTTGTGGGGTTATGGGATGTTTGGTTCATACTCAGGATGGGATGGAGAAAGGAAACTCACCAACCAGCTCTCTCTACATCACGCTTGTAACCACGCTGCCACTTCCCAGCACCAAGCTGCATTGTACATCCAATACAACATGTATACAGAGAGCACATTGTGAGTTCCTTTCTCCATCCCATCCTGAGTATGAACCAAACATCCCATAACCCCACAATACCAAGGTGCTCAACTTTGCCACCCATGTATTGTGTGCATGTAAAGTTTCAGAACTCTAATTGCTTTCATTTTGGAGCTATGGGTGAGCTAAATAATAAAAATAAAAATATGTGTTGTGGACGTTTTCCAACTAACCAGAAAGTAAAATTTGTATTGTGGGGTTTTCCCAACATTTTGGACGGTCTCGAAATTCCTCTAACCAACCCTAATCCAACCTAACCTAATCTAACCAAACGTAATTGAACCTATGACCTTAACTGTTTAATGTTCACATCTAAAATATCTATTATATATTGTTGGAGGTACACCCGTAAAAAATTATTCGGCACCCGTGTCATATTGTATCACGCCGTAAGGGTGCCGAATAATTTTTTAGTGGGTGTACAACAGTAACGTGTGCATCCCTTTGGTGTCCTGGGGTTGAATCCTGAAGTTGAAGGGCGTTATCCAGTGTGACTCTACCGAAGACGACAGGTTTATTTCCTCCAAGTATTCTGGTTTAGTTCTGTATTAAAACTGAGCAGTAAAGTTCATAACAAAGAACAGACCAACCACCAAATAGCTCGATTATTGCATGATTATTGCATGATTATTACACCCCAAATTGTAGTGTTTCAAGTGACCAATCAGAATTTGCCTTAATCCACATATCCTCTGGAGAAAGACCGTCGGGTAGAATAGGTGTTTGTGATGAGGGAGGCAACAAGGTATATGGTGGTGGTGTGTGTTGGTGCTGTTGTCTGTTCCCAGGGTGGGCGGGTGCCAACTTAGAGGAGCCAGGAATAACTCTGGTGTAGGAGCAGCGACCTCTACGCCCTCGGCCCTCACACACACCTCATTACCTCCTCCTCCCAAGGTCAAACTCTAGGAACTGCCACAACTACCTATGTCTTGAAAAGTTCCCCAAACCTGACAAATCTGAAATGATCTCGTCAATGTTACCACAGCTGCCTTAAATTATCACACACAAGGTCACACACACACACCCTGCAGATTCTTCCCAACTTGAGAATTTTAAATTTTCACGCAGTTGCCACGATTGTCACAAGCTTCTTGAAATCCTCTCACATAAGTAAACTCATAACGACTTAGAGTAAATTTCGTCCAATTAAATAAATATGACGTATTTTCATAGTGTGCTCTCGCCATGGCTAAGACTTACAAGTATTAAGTGAAATATACATGTGAGAAAACTTGAGTTGATGATCCTGTCGTGTTTCCTCATGCTGCGCACTGGGGACACGTCATTAGAGCGGTAACTGTTGCCGCCGGTGTCTGCATACAGTAATTTATCATAGTACTGTATATTTATATGGCGGCAGCATGATTTGAGATGGGAAATACTGTATATATAATTTTGAATGCCAAGCCGTACCCCCTGGAAACCACCCTTCAGCTCACATTTCTCTTGTTTTATATTTCTAAACCTCAGGCCTAGGAGAGACAGTATCAATAAGGCGTGTTTATCTGGAGAGAGAATAAAATTTCACTACACTGGCCATGGGGCTGGACTCCCACAATACAACCACTGCTGATGCCCCATAGTTACTACAAATATTGAAACGCGGAATTAACTGAACAAAATTGATAAAATGATGATTTCGAAACCTTATTATACCAATTTGTAGATATAAATTTCCTTTATTGTTTCTTCCTAGTGTTCTGGCCACCTTCACACACCACCTCCAAGGTCTTTCATGTGACCAGTTTGAACCCATTGTTGTCAGGTAGTAGCAGTTGTGATGTCATGGGGTGGGGAGGTTGGTTGCAATGCCTTTAGTATTTAAAATATTATATTTACGCTGTTCGTGATTCTCATCTCGTATCTTTGTAATTATTGACATAATGTACGTCATTAGCTGTCACTGTTATATGAACCTGTATCAAATATCCTGTTTTAAAGGGTATTCATTTCTCCTTTGGTGATCTTAAGGGAGAAAATTCAAAGTAAGGCTTTGTAGTCACTTAAAAACTATCTGTTTGGGGGGATCGATGAAATTATTAATGAACACTGCGACTCCTGTTGTCTCGGTAGAGTTGCCAAAATTCTTCCTACGTTGTCATTATATTTCCAACACAATTCTGTATACGTAGATGGTTTTTTGTTTGGCTGTACGTCCGTGGAGTATGTGCAATGTGCAAGTTGGTAGAATTTTGACTTGTAGATATTTCTAGACTTCTTATTACTTTTTTTTAAATTCACAGATTTTAAGAAAAAGTATATAAAATCAATTTGATTATTCTTTTCACCGCGTGTTAGGTTATCGACCGGTCGGCTAGCTCTGTTACAAACTTGCCAAATATCAGAACGTATGGTCACATTTTTCTTTGATTGATATACAGCAGAAGACGCCTGCCACCCAATAGACACAAATAAAAGCTGATCCTCTTACAGCGTTAAAAAAAATATACTTTGTAAGTACAGTACATTAGAATTTTAGATTATCAGAAAAAAGTAACGAAATTGTTAGTGCCATTTTGATTGCCACCAGGTAGTAAGGTGAATACAACACAGAATACAAATTAATGTATCTCATAAATTTTGATAAAAAATACTGTGTTTTCAATACTTTAACCTCCGCCAAGTATGGTATTATTTTTATTATTATTATTATTATTATTATTATTATTATTATTATTATTATTATTATTTATAAAGTTATTTCAGTTGCTGTTACTATTATTTTTTTTATAAATGAAACTGGAGACGATAGCTCTATTGATGATGTTTTACCTGTTAACAATAGCAAAGAGCTACACTGATATATCTATTGTCACAGAAACATATAAACGATGGGTTTTGTCTCCTGATTGGCGGATGACATTAGACCTTGTGATATCAGTGGGTGACGTATAGAAATAATATCCTGCTCTGTGTGAATGATCATTCTACGAACATCACATGAACTTGCTTAGCCTCTTTGCCCTTGGTCAGCCCACTAGCCGGTTGGGGATCGGTTAGTTCTCTGGGCTTGTACAGGCTCGTGAATATCAAGTCAGGTTTTAAAAGAGTTCATACTTGATGCTGTCACAACATTATCTAGCAGGATATTCCGAGATTACACAACACTTACTTCAAAGAAATTAACTCAGACATTTTTCTGTACTAACAAGTTCTATTACTAGAGACTGCGACCTTTTGTGGGGCGGCCTAATGAAGTACTTATAAACTTATATCAAATCGGTCCTTACCCCTCAGTATTATAGGTAACCAAAGGCTTGCAGATCTCCGGTAAGCGAGGTGTCAGTACCGGCGCCAGTGTGGTGGTCCTCCTTGGGGTGATCTCGATCAATTGGTAGCCTTTGGTGTATCTCACATCGAACAGAATTATAATACTTCAAGTAAGGGAGCACTACGTTTGAAAGGCTTTATGAGAGACGGGATATCTAAGTATTTGTAAGATCTTTGTATAAATCACAAATTATTATCAATATTCAACTTCTCACAATGATCCGAGAACTTTAATATGTTATAATAAATGTACACCCAGATCTTTCTTGCATCTTATAATTATCAGTTAATAAAGTGTCATCGTAACGTAGTTGAATATTTACATTCGGATGGTACTTCTTTAATAATTACGTCACATTATTAACTCGTCTTTTTTATACTCCAAACCAAATGGATTTATTTCAAAATGAATACGAATTTAATCTGCGAGCTACATAAGAAACTAAACTGCTGCATTAATGATATATATATATATATATATATATATATATATATATATATATATATATATATATATATATATATATATATATATATATATATATATATAACTATATAAGTATTAATGCGACTTAACGGAAACCTTCTTCCAATGATATACTGAAATCTTTCATAAAATGGTTATATAATTTTTTTTAATTATAAATATGACATGTGCAGCCTTAGGAACACATTACTGGTACAGTAAATACCATTTAGCGGCGGAAAGATACAGCTAATGCTTTACTCTAGATAATATGAACAGTAAAGCACCAAAAACAAAATAAAACAATCCTTATAGCTAGTCTTTTAGAGTATTTTGGCCAAATGACTGATTCAGTTGAGAGCCAACTGATGGTCACGTGCAGACTTACTCGTAAACATCAGTCACGAGAATTCTCAATACTGTACTGTATTTTCTACAGTAATGAAAATTCTCTTATACTTCCTAACCTTAACGGCGCCATGTCTAGTATAAGTATTATATTTTGAATAAGTTTACGTTCATATTATAAGCTGGCGTATATTTTGCTGTAACATTTGCTTCTTGTCCATTCATTAAATCAAATAAAATTATGCCCTTTCCTCATTCTAGTACTTAGACTCATGTATACTATTTTAGGAACCAGGAACAAAGATTTCAAGTTCTTGCAAACATTCAGGGAATGACGTAACCATATTGTGAGTCCTGACCAGTGCAACCATGTTACATAAAGAACGTGTGAGGAAGAAGCCTGCCTGTCTACTGCAGGCAAGGCAGATGGCTGGCGCTAACCTTGTGACCTAGAGCAAGTGAAGGGCGGCATGACCCAGACTGTCGCCGGGGATGCCGTGGCACCCGCCCTCGTACTATCATCAATACCTGACAAACGTTCCCTGCGGCTTGTAGCATTACCTGACCTTCGCGTCATAACATTTTATACTAACATCGTAGAGTAACTATAATATACAACGTGGTTGTTATTTTTTTTACGAATAAAAAAGTTCAATATAAAAATATGTACAAGCAGGATTGTAGATAAAAGGCGAGGCAAGGGGGGAGGTGTGATCAATACTGGGAGGCGAGGCGCCCTCAGGCAAGGACAAGGTCATTTCGAGGAGTTTCTGCATGAGTTTGTATTGTACATATCATGTCATTCAATGAGGTATTTATTTGATATTCCTTTAAGGTGAGATTAAATCACAAATTACATAATACATTCACGATAGTACGTACCCGTTATTTTGAGGCGTAATTTATGATTAAGGTTTGAGCAGCGCGGGGTGTATTGAGCGCGTGCGCAGTGTTGCTGCTGAGGGGACGAAGGGCATTTGAAGGAGAGAGGTGACAATATAGCAGCGAGCGAGGCAAGCACAGCTCACAGCGACGTCAGACCCCTCCGTCACCACACCAGGTACTGCTCTCAACACAATACTACCCCATCCCTTTCTTGGCCATACTAACAACAGTAAATATCTGATATCGTGTCTAAATACGTGAAAGAAACGTGAGACGAAGTGTAACGAAAACTCGTAACAGGATATTGGAGATAAGTGTTACCGGTGAGAGCCCCCAGTGGTGTTAGAGCCGGCAGCCAGTCCTTGGTTGTGTGGCTATCACCGTCTTATGGGGATCACACTGGGTACTGATATCTTAAAACGTCAAGTAACTAGATTTCACAGTAGTGTACTGTAATCTGAAGGACAGTAGGAAAAATCGATAATTTTAGCAGACAAGTGTATTGTAGATCTACACGGTGATATTATATGCAATAACCGATAGTGTGTAATTCAATTTCAATATTTGATTATGATTTAAGTGTGTTCTTTCAAGATAAGCTATTGATCACGAGTTTGCCGGCGCGAGTACGGGAGGGGAATGACCTCATTGTCTTTAATGGGTCACGTTCACCTGTTTCCCCTGACCAACTAAATAAAAATGACACTTTAACAGTTTAAAGTTTATAATAAAGGTAGACTAAAGAATACCAGTATTATGAAATGAAAAAAAGTTGCGTCTACATGTCAACACCAGATATTCCTTAAAAATAGTTATTGCATATTTTCTATAGGCACGCCCACCCCCCAGTTTCTGGCCAGAGGTTCGTGGCCACATTGAACACTAGCACCATACAGTACTGTCTGGACTTGTAGGCTACACCGCGCGTGAGCACCATGCGTCAATACAGTGTCCTGTGCCTCAGGAATGTGGAGTGCATATTGGGTTGTCAGCATTCCTGACGAAACAAACTTATAAAGGGTGTCCAACCTGCTAGTAATTTTATTTTGATGGGCAATTGTGTTAACGGAGAAGTTATAACACCTGTAGAAATCCAAACACCCTTGGAAATCCTCACACCTCGAGAAATGGACAGGTAAATGTTAATTTAAGTATTGGGCATTAGAAAATTTAGCACTTGAAGAAAAACAAGAGCAAATGACTAGAAATAATTTGTCGATGGGATATGGACCGCTGCCCAATGTCAGAGGAAGGTCAAAAACATACGAGGTGAACTCAGCATGTGAAGGTTACAATGCCGGGGTACAAGTTAAGCTTCGTTATTTAAGTTATAAAGTGTAATTATTTATTTTCACATTGTTGAGAGTCAAATCATCGTACTGTACTATATTTATGAAACCGGTTCTGGAAGCAGTTCCACAATCCCCCTTCAATCAATTTCAGTTAATTATCATCGTACTTCAGTGGTACCATATTTTACTGTTGATTCTGCTATTGTTCCAGATACTAAACGCCAATACAGTATACCTAGTACTGTAAGAGTTTAAAACACTAGAACTGATTGATACCACAGAAACGAATTGGACTTACCTGTGATTATCTTCCAAGTGTGCAGGGCTGCCGGGTCCGACTAATTACCCAAATGTAGCCGCAATGAAGTCAAATAATGGTCCTACATGAATAAATCGTTCCAATTTTTGTGACTTTGTGACACCAAATACTAGTCGAGAAGTGATTGGCAGTCCGATTTATTCATGTGGACCAATATTGTTTCATTACCTTTGAAATTAATGGACCAAACTACTGTTGAATTTAGAACATATACATACCTGTATGTGTTAGCAGACTTACTAAGGACACTGTAGGTTATACTTTAGTGTTTTAAATGTAACTGTGCAGTATTTTTAAAGCTGAAAGACTGTAGTACAGTACCGTGTACTCTAGTTTATTGAGTAGTAACACTTAAGAGCAGTAAGGTAATATTTTCGATTGAGGTACAGTAATAGGTTTTACATAATTTTTATTAGGTTAAATATTTGTTGTACATTAGCGCATTTTTGTCAATACAGCATCACCTTATTAATGCCATTATTTGTGCATTCAAATTTGGGATGTACTGTATAACATTAACCTTCGACTAAACTAAAATGATGTCCAGTTTTCAAGAATGCAACTGGAGATGTGCTTCTAATAGTGAAACAATATGAAAAGGAAATGAAATGGAATCACTGGTCTCATATTTGGTTTACTTCAGCTTATATTATAGATGTGGCTTTCCATGTTTAGTAAGATAGTTTCTAAGTTAAAGAACTAACCAGATGTCACATTATAGTTATATTTTCCTGGTACAGTAATCGGTTACAGTGTACCCTCACTTCTGTCAATTGAACCCACGGCGGCCCGTGTAAAGTGAACAACATAACATATGGGATTAATTGAAATAGAGACCGAGCCGACCCCCAAACTCCACTTTTTCAGACACAATACCTACGTTGTAGTAAAAATAACTTCTTAATTTTATGATGGTATGCACACACAATTAATAATTAGAAATATCAATAAAATTAGGTTTTTACTTACATTAGTAGAAAGATGGCTGGGCACGGGGATGGGCGGTTGGTTCGAGCAGAGGGCAGATTATTGGCCCTCACCTGTATCCTTGTATCATTATCCACCAGAGGCTTGCAGGGTCTTTGTCAAACCCTCAAAGTCCATATGTCATATCCTCACTATCATTATCACTGACTTGGGCCGGCTGTGGTGGGTGGCGAGTGAAGAACTTCGTATTATTTTGATGACTGGGCGGCCTTGTGTGCACCCTCTCGCGCCGCTCTCCGTAAAGGGTACACACACGCGGAAAGTGAGCATCGTGTTGGCAGGGAGTGCGGTGGCGATGGAAACCGTAAAGTGGGACCGCGTAAAGCGAGGGTTGACTGTATACTGTACCCGTAATGGACTTTATTACTAAGATATTTTCCTGGTAATTGTTGTATTTTTTTTTACATTTATCAAGTTTAAAATAACTTCTTGTGTAATTTTTAAGAATGGGAAAAGTTTTCGGAATGAATATCCCAGTGTAATGTGCTTGTTACAGGCCTTATAACTACGGTATTTCACTTCTCTTAATAGAATATTATATACTGTACTGTAAGTAAAAGTCTGACTGAACAAAAACATTTTGGTGGTAAAGGTCACACTTTTCCCTTGGTTCATAAGAACATGTATTAATCCTATGTAATATAAGAATACACAGCTTAAGAGTGCTCACCGTGTCCATATTATACAATAAGTTGCTATAATACAGTTCTGTACTGTAAAAAAAAACTGTATCTAGTTTGTCTGATAATGTACTGTATGTGGATATACAGTATTGGTGAAATCTAGGGTGACAGTCCAATAGGGTGTCAGCACAGGTATGAGAGTAATGTACTGTACAGTACTGTATTATGTACATTAAATGTTTTATTTTGAAACTCAGAACTTTCTTTATGCCAATCATTAAGTTTAATCAAGAAGTTGTATCTGTGGCCTTATCCATTGCTAGTTAGCTACACCGTACATAGAACAAAACCTGTATATTTTATTTCCAGTATACTTCACCCAAAAAAAGTGTTGATCTATTGATACCTTTTTTTGTCTTCTGTTTATTAGCTTTCTTACTTTTAAACACTTTCAGCTATTACATGTGATCTACTTAATACAGTATTTGTAAGGATAATCTGTGGAAAACAGCTGTTTAGTTGGGATAGGTTGACTTACCAATTACATTATACACACTGGACTACTGAGGTCAAAGTATAATTTTGGTAGACTGGCAGTCTTATTTCTCTAATGCTCTCCAGTTACCTGTACCAGATTATAAATTAGAAGTGTTATCCTTGTAAGTGTCATTCATTTGGTCAGGGTCAATGCAGAGTCAAAGGATATTTGCCTAACTTCTTGCAGTTTCCTTCAGTTTTAAGTTGAACTTTCAGGACTAATGAAAGTCTGGCCTTATGCAGGTACGGTCTTCAAAGTGGCTTTTCACAAATTTCACTTATCATATCATTTCATGTGTTTAATAAATGCAAAATCATACTTACCGGTAATCAGCCAAGACTAATAAATTATTATCATTGGCACAAAAAAGTTGATCTATGAGACACAAGTTACTGTTCCTTTTTATCTTTAGTCATTCTGTAAAATATCTCTTCTACAGATCCACCGCGACTACCTACTTCAGCTACCCTGATCAGGCTCTCCAGGATGAGCTGCGCAAGATTGCCAATGCCATCACTGCTAAGGGCAAGGGCATCCTAGCTGCTGATGAATCTGTTTCCACCATGGGCAAACGCTTGTCTGATATTGGTGTTGAGAATACTGATGAGCACCGCCGCAAATACCGCCAGCTTCTCTTCACCACTGACAAGGTAATACTGTACTGTGCAGTTATTTTTGTTAGCAAAGTATATTTAGCCAAACCTGAACTCTATAATGAATTTACAAGTACTGTACTGTACAGGGTATGTGCATGACCTTACAAAAACTGTTAATTGACTGTGAGAAAGGATTTACTGATGATGAGAAAGTTTTGATGCAAAAGGTTAATGAGGAATTGAACACATATTAGTGCAGTGAGTATGCATCTTACATGAATCTTCTGATGTCATTCAGTATTTGAGGGAATTTTGCATTTGCTGTCACACCACTGAACAGCATTCTTGCATGCAGTACTGTACAATATATATATATATATATATATATATATATATATATATATATATATATATATATATATATATATATATATATATATATATATATATATATATATATATATATAAAATGTTTTGTTTTTTCAGACATCTTCAGAGGCAACTGTTGCTCGAAGTCTGAAACAATTCATTGTGGTTTACATTGATATATATATATATATATATATATATATATATATATATATATATATATATATATATATATATATATATATATATATATATATATATATATATATATATATATATATATATATATATATATATATATATATATATATATATATATATATATATATATATATTTGAGTAAATATATTGTTGAATTGTCAGTTGATTTACAATACTAGAGTAATTTTTATTTAATATTGCAATCAATTCGTCTATTCTTTGCAGTCCATTTCCGATTACATTTCAGTGTGATCCTTTTCCCTGAGACCCTGTACCAGAAAGCTGATGATGGAACCCCTTTCATCAAACTCATCAAGGATAAGGGTATTATTGCTGGAATTAAGGTAAATATCACTATGTTGTATTTACCATAATATTGTCATTCTGGTTTTCATATCTAATGATATCAATTGTTTTGTGGTAGTTCCTTATGATTTGTGATGTCAATAATGCTTATTAAGGCCTATTTATTTAATGTGTGAGTGAGGTAACAAGGTGGTCCAATGCCTTTTACTGTGCAGGTGGATAAAGGTGTGGTGCCACTGATGGGGTCTGAGGGAGAGAGCACCACCCAGGGTCTGGATGATCTCTCACAGCGCTGTGCTCAGTACAAGAAGGATGGTTGTGACTTTGCCAAGTGGCGTTGTGTCCTGGTGGCAAGAACACTCCCAGCTATCAAGGCATGCTTGAGAATGCTAATGTTCTTGCCCGTTATGCATCCATCTGCCAGATGAATGGTCTTGTTCCTATTGTTGAGCCTGAGGTAAGTTGATGCAATATAAGAAAACATATTCAACACAGTACAGGGTATATACAAACCTTTGCCTTATAATTTTCCTCATATTAGCTGTGTTACCTTCCTCTTTCAATGATGATGATGCAGGGTATTTATATTTATTAGTAATTCCTACAATACAATGACAACAGGTACTTCCCGATGGTGAGCATGATCTGGACCGTGCACAGAAGGTGACAGAGACTGTCCTTGCTTTTGTCTACAAGGCTCTTAATGACCTATGTCTTCCTTGAGGGCACCCTCCTAAAGCCTAACATGGTCACTGCTGGACAGTCATGTGCGAAGAAGTATACCCCAGAAGAGGTTGCCAAGGTAGAGTACTAAAACTTCATGTTTGTTCATCAATACTGTATGGATCAAGATTTGATTTAGAGTATTAAGTGTGGTGGTTGTAATAAATTTTTGAGTGAAAAACTAAATTTCCATTATTATTGTATTGTACACTAATTCATACTGTGTTATATAGGCTACCGTGGTTACCCTCTCCGCGCACCATGCCTGCTGCTGTTCCTGGAGTAACTTTCCTGTCTGGTGGTCAGTCAGAGGAGGAAGCTTCAGTTCATCTTGATGCTATCAATAAGTGTGTTGTTGCAAAACAACCTTGGGCACTTACCTTCAGCTATGGTCGCTCTGCAGGCATCTGTACTCAGGGCTTGGGGAGGCAAGGATGAACAGGTTAAGGCTGGCCAGGAAGAGCTGTTGAAACGTGCTAAGGTATGTGTAAATCATTATAGTACTCATCATTCTTTACCATTTACTTAATACTCAGTATGCTGTACTGGTATTTGAAAGAAACTGTGTTTGAAATAAATTTTGTTTATCATTGAATCCAGGTATACAGTACTGTACCTGGATTTTTCATGATTTAAAAATAAATACAGTACTGTACTGTATACTGTACTGGTAATGTGTATCTACTATATTCACCTAAAGACTTTTTTTTTAAATAACCCACATACAGATTCTGTATAGGGATGCACCGGAACCATAATATGAAATTCCGGCCGGACATCAGAAATTTACCATCATTTTATATAATTACATATTTTGATTTAGATTTTCTATATATTAAATACAGAAGGTGTCATGTACAGTACATTATATGTGATTTAAGATGTTAAATTTTTTTTGCTACGTACATCAATACTCATCAACCATTCAGTACTTTTTTTATGCTGCATTATCCAATAGAAATAAGAAGCATTAACAATGAATTATATTTTAATTTATGAAACAGCAACCAGCACCACTATAAAAAGTTCCGGTTCTGGTATTTTACCGAAGTTTCGGCTGGGAACCAGAACTTCATAAAAATCGAGGTTCCGGTGCATCCCTAATTCTGTCTCTGTGAAGTAGAATTATGGTTGGTGATAGCATTAACATTGTCTTTAAATCTGGCAGAAGACTTGCGTTCTCGCTCACTGAACCATATGTTCCATTGTACTGTACTTCCACCCATAATTTCTTCTGTATTTCATGGGTTTGCAGCTTACATTGTTATAGCATTTGGGTACCATTAAGAACCATAGATACTGATTATTTTTAGACAAAGACAACATAAACACTTGAAGGATACAATAACTACCGTAATTTACTCTAACCATCAATTGGAGACTTCTAAACTTGTTAATGTAACTACTTACAGTACCTGTACTGTACATGCAAAAATTTTGCCTTTGAATTATAAATAAGTTTATACAGTACCTTCAGATAAAATATGTATTGCAGATGTAACTTATCAAAAATATCACCTATTTCAGGTGTAACGTCAACAATCTGGGATGTAAAAACTGGCTCTCCTTAAAATTTGAGAAGCCTTCTCACATAAATCCAAAATTCTCCTAGAAAACTTGAAAAGATCTTGGAATGATTTACATGAACACACTATCCTACATACAGGGCAGTGTGTGGGAGCCTCGTTGCAGAGGCAGCATCCCAGCTAGGCTGTATTGCTATGGCGAGTGTTGAGGCCATGCAGCTAGCATCTTATGTTAAACTTTCATTTAGTTTTTTCATGATGGTTTTAGCTGCATATTTTCATCTAGATAGAATTTTATTAATGTTTTTAATGTGTTAGGTAGAAAGTTACAATATTTGGTTACTATCTTTCATTAGTTAGTTAGGTTTTTTGTTGTTTATGTAATATTGGGTCCTCTTGTCATTGGGAACCAAACCCTATTTTCCCCATTGGGTTTTGTTAATATAGAAACCCAATGAATGGTTTTCAAGGAACCTAACCCATTCATTAAGTGAGGGATACCTGTACAGTATTGTTTACAGTGACTGGCACTGCGGTCTATTTTTTCCCCATTCTTCTGTTTCGTGGTTGAGTGATCATCTATTTGAATGGGGATTATATTTCGGAAAAAAAAGGGTATAGCTGTGGCAAACACTGTACATACTGGTATATGATAAAAAAGTGGGATACATCCTCCTGCAACCACCACTGATAGTGGAAATGGCCTAGAATTAAAGTGAAAAGTTTTGGAAAGTATCAGGGAAAATGTACAGTGCTCTTAAGTAATACAGTTTCACTATCCCTCATCACATTAGTGTAATCGCTCATCGAGACAATTGTGGCTGTGCAGGACAATAAGACCCTCATCGTTATGCGATGAGTAGAATTCGGTCAAAACCTGTTGAATACATTTCATATAACAACTGCTCCATATAACAACTGCTGGTACATCAGGACACACAGTTTGAATAATATGATCAATATACAGTACATAAATACACTTATTAAAGTTATTTAGAGTTTTCGGGTCTAGGGTTAGACCAACGAGAACAAATATAATGTCCTGCAGGAAGATGTTGGCTGATGAGAATCAAGATGTTGCCACTACCGTAAAAGGCAATAGTCTGCCCCTCATGCAATCGCATAGCTGCTACCAGCTCCATCTCGCTTAGTAAGCTATTTTGAGTTGTAAACAGTCTCTTCACTTAACATGTGGCGTACGCACAATTGCGCGTGGCGATAACAATTAGACACAGAATGATGTGGTGCATTACAGACTGTGACAGAAACTTTTGGCGATGGCTAGTTGCTCTGGGAGACTAGCCATGTCACTTATCATTAACATAACTACGTATATACACTGCAAATTCTGATTCTAGGTCTCTGAACGTGGTTGTGGATGATAGTTTCCCAATGCTTTCCAATTTTGTTCCTCCCTTGTTCTCTGCCATCCCTCTAAAATTATAAAACATTAATACTGTACATGTAAAGTACTGTCTCGTCTAAGGCACAGTCCCAGTATGCAGCAATCCTTAAAATTTAGTTATAATATAATTCTCTAGCTTGAATGCCTCCTGTAAGACCTCTTTATGTCTGCCTTTCCTTTACTCCTATTATGACAAGCATAGAAAGTGAGGCAAAATTTAATTCATATAGTTGTTGAGAAGATGTTACTTTACTTTTATCCTCTTCACTTATCGGTTCGTTAGCCGCTTGGGTGATCTGTGTTTAAAATACAGCATAGTGAAACAGGGAAAATGGTCATGTGCTGTCTGTAAGAAAGACGTTGGCAACAACTCATTAATGTGCAGTGATTGTGGAAGGTGGGGTTACACAAAGGTTGCAGTGCTGTAAATGACACAGAGGAGCACTAAAGGTAGGCCAAGAATAACCTTGGGAGAGCTTATAAGAAATGACATCAGAGCTAAGAACATGAGGAGAGAGACTGAAAGAGACCTGCCATTAGCTAACTCACACAAGCATCGTGGAAAGTGGCTATAAAATATTGATGATGGTTGAACAAGTTTTGGTGTACAGTACAGCATTGCTTATCTCTCAAACTTTCAAGTTTTTCATTTGAGGCAATTATTTGGCAGCAGTGTTCCCCAGAACTTGTGTTGCTCTCAAGTTTAAGTAACTAAGCATTACGTTAAAATTCTCTAACTAATTTTTCTCCCCAGGCTGACAGTGAGGCGGCTCAGGGTATCTACCAGTGGGCATGCAAGGGCTATGCTGGTGACGCCGGACTCTTCATCAAGGACCACGCTTACTAAGTCACTCCGTAAAAAAACTAAGATATTATATTAAGTTCCATTTTGTTACTTCAATATATTTTAATGGGTTTAGTATAAAAATCGCAAAATAATATTGATAATGTAACATTAAAATTTCCAGTCAATCACCATCTGACAATTTGTGTAGAAGTATCACCGATAAAACAAAATTTTACACCAATTTTGTTTTTGTGATGCTGAAATTGTACCTGTCTATTAAAATGCCTAAAACAATGAGTTTAAATTTTCATACCAAATTTACATGAAGCACACTTACAATGAAAGTAGGGGCAAAATAGCTTGCTTCTGCTAATTCCTGTAGCTAAGAAGCAAGTTGTTATTTAAAAATGTAGCACAGAAGACACTTGTAAGTACATTATCTACAGTGTTAGTTTTCTTGATTCCACAATATCTCATAAGACCTAACATAAAAATAGCTTTGTTTTCACATTTCAACTGCCCCAGAAAAAAAAAATATTTTTCTTGATGGATTGTGGTGAAAGAAATAACCAGAAAAGAAAAGTTGAGTTATTGCCCTTGACTGCCTTGTCCAACCTAATGATGTGTTTGAGGATCTGGATGTTTGTAGCTATACTTGAGTCAAAATAAATTATATTATTACAAGGAAGAAATGAGGTAAAAACTACCCATGAAATTAATTGTATTAACCATGTAACCTCAAGTTGTAGCTCCTACACGTGGAAACAATTAATTTTCTGTTAGGCATAATGTAGATGCGTCTTATATGTAAAGTACTACTAGCTTCTGTGAATATGATAAAAGGCTCATTGATAGTTATTAAAGGACTTTAATTAGAACTTCTGCAGAGTGTACAGTCTACAGTATATTCTTCTGTATACTGTAAAGTATTTACAGTATTGCATAACAATAATTCCATCGTTGCCAAATATAATCACTAAGCCTTTTATATATTAGTCCCTTGCAATAAAACTGCAGCATTGAAAACTTTGAATTGTACGTTGTCCAATGTACCTTGTATTCATATTTAGTGCAAGCATTGCTAAGGGCAGGTAAAAGAAGCAGGAAAAAGACAGATAGCAGTTGCTGTGTCATGCTTTTGTGTTTGCACAAGAGGCAAGAAATGTGTACAATTGTATATTGGTCTGGAGTGTGTATTGTTGACTGTCATGTGTGAACCTTTCACAGGAAAATTTTTATTCAATATTTATTTTGAGCAAAATACAGTACTCTGGAATCAGTAAGATGAGCAATTTTGACCAGTTTTCAATAATTTTTTTACCAAATCATGAGTTTATGAATAAGGTTTCTAAAAGTACTGTACAGTTTTACTGACATTTAAAGAGAAAATTATCACAGTGCAGTGTTTGAACTTTAGAAACAAAAAATCAAAACTTTTATGAATGTTATGAATAACAGTATTGCTGCACTTGTGCCTTTCATACACCTACCGTACTGACTACTGTACAGTATCTGGTTTCATGAACTTGATGTTGCAAAACCTACCAAACATAACTAATACCAATTGGATAACTTGCCTCCACTCTACCAGTACTTTACTTTAACTAAAAATCCACAAAGTAACAAACTTGCTAAATAGCCTTGCATCTCTACTTGAGCTATGCTATATGTAAATTCACAAATGGTATTAATGTGTTTTACACTCACCAAGTATATAACCTGTAATTAACTGAAACTAAATCATGTGTCATGTCACGTACATTAAATGTGATCTGGTGTTAATTTGAAATAATTCGATTATGTTTATAAAGGTACGGGATATATGTAAGAAAAACAAATGAATATCTGCTTTTTGGTTTTTTGAAGAGTATTACATTTTGCTCAAAATTGAATGTTGACTTTATTTTCTGAGCGAATGGTTTTCTCTATTATCTTTGATGATTTATGAGGATGCACATACTACTTTACCAGGTTAAGATGAATTATGAATGTGAGGGTTAAAGTAATGAAATAAATGAATAATCGCTTTTCTGTTGTGTTATTTCCACTGAAGCTGAATTTCTTTACAAAGATTTATTAACCCTTACAACCCAGGCAATGTAGGACCCACTGGGACCCCCAAGTGGGGATATTTCAGCAACAAAACACTTGTCCTTGTATACATGTCTTGAAAAATGCAAAATGAGGTTGTATTCCAGTACAGTAGTATTATGCACAACCTTGTTCAAAGCAGATCGAGTAGAAATAAAAAATTTGGGCCAATGAAGTGGATTATCTTCACAAATGATGGCAAGTGTTGTGTTAAATGTTCTGTGCATTCTCAGTAACACTGTTACCTCCAGAATGGGAAGGTAATGGTAAAATAAGTCTTAATACCAGTTATTGTGCATAATTCTTTAAACTGTGCAGCTGTAAATTCACTTCCATTACCTGTATCTGCAATGACTACACCAGGACAACCAAAAACATTAATGAACTTGACAAATTCTCTTGTCACTTCCTGAGTGGATTTTGTTCGCAGAGGAAAGAAATTGTCAAACTTGAAATAGTGTCAACACATACTGAAATCCATTCACAACATGATGCATGTCTGTCAAATCCAGATGTGTTCTCTCTAAAGGTTTAGTTGCTTCTGACATCCCTTGCCATTGTTGTACTAGTAACTAGGCCCTTTGTCCCTTTAAATCAGGGGTCACCAAACTACGTTGCATGGGCGGATCAAGTCCTTCCCCGGCTCGTGGTAGCTCCGCCCATGCTCTGACGTTACCAGAGCTTTCGTTCTGGCTTGCAAGTATTGAACAGAATGATTATGTGGCCCGGCAGCTCGTCATTCTTTCAGTTATCCGGCCCACTGTGAAAAAAGTTTGGTGACCCCTGCTTTAAATCTTTGATATACTTCACATGACTACAAACTTCACACAGTCTCTGTGATAATTGGGCCAATAGAACAGACTCTCTACTCTGGCTATGGTCTTCCAGTGCTTCCACTGTCCTAAATGATCTAATGTCTCTATCATGTGCCAACTCTAATGCTGCTCTATGCAAATTATTAGGTACCACTAGGCAATACATCAATGCTCCATCAATTTGTTCCTTCACTAGATACAAGGCTCCCTCAATTACTTCAAATTTATCAATAGTTGTCTTG
This sequence comes from Homarus americanus, assembly GCF_018991925.1. Classification (NCBI taxonomy): domain Eukaryota; kingdom Metazoa; phylum Arthropoda; class Malacostraca; order Decapoda; family Nephropidae; genus Homarus; species Homarus americanus. The sequence goes on from NW_024737068.1 coordinate 1,208,157, forward strand.
GGATATTTATGTTTAGGTATCTGTCCTTCTAAATAATTAACCAATTCTTCCCATCTCTTCTCTTTCCTTTGTTCTATGCTAAATTGCCTGAGAGTTAAATCGTCTAGCTGAGGAAACTGACCTGCCATTGTACTCCTGGCTACTTTTCTTAATGCCCTAACTGGTCTACTCAAAGCACCTGCGACTACATTTGTCTTACCAGTCTTGTACTCTTTGTTAAATGTGTAATCTCTCATTTCCAACATCCACCTGTTCATTCTTTGACACACACTTGGTTTTCTTGCTAAATACAGACATTAACGGTTGATCGAAAATCTACATACTAACGCTATTCCTAATGTTTCTTTGTCAGTGGTGGAATACCATGTTTCAGCGGGCTCTAGCTTCCAAGAGAAATAACCAATAGGGCACAAAGAACCATCATCCTGTAATTGATTCAGTGATGCCCCTACACAAAAATGACTAGCATCACTATGTAACTCAAATGGTTTAGCCAGGTTTACCTTCACAAGAACTGGGAAGAAAGCTCATGCCTGCTTTAACATTTCAAAAGCTTTCTGACATTCATCTGAGTGAGTTCTGTGATTGGATATACAATCTTACCAAACTTTTAAACATGCTTACGATAAAATCCGCACATCCCCCAAAATTGTCTGACTTGCTTGACAATAGTTGGTGGTTTACAGTCTGTTACTGCTTTTACATTCTCTGGGTCAGGCTCAATGCCTTTCTCTGAAACAATATGACCCAAGAATTTTACTTGTCTTTGACCAAACTGACATTTAGATAGATTTAACTTGATCCCCATGTTCACAAATCTGTCAAATACTTTATCCAATCTGCCCATTAAGGTATTGAAATCATTTGCCCAGACAATGACATCATCCAGATAATTCCTTATCCAATCCTCTCCTGCCAAAGGAGCTAAGACCTGATTTACTTCCCTTGTAAATATGGCTGGGCTGGCTGACAATCCAAAAGGTAAGCGTTTGAACCTCCATAAGTTATATCCATCACTAAAAGTAGTTATGTCTCTACTGTTATGGTCAAGAATTACTCGATAGTAAGCATCTTTCAAATCTAAGGTGGCATAATATTGATTTCTGGCAGCCTTCGCTACTAATTCATCCAACCTTGGTAATGGTTGTATATCTACCTTTAAATGTTTGTTGACGGCTCGGAAATCAAGTCACATACATTTTGACCCACTGGGCTTAGTTACTAACACGATAGGTGATAGCCAGACAGCTGCTGGTGGTTCAATGATGTCTCTATCTCTCATGTCCCTCATCATTTCCTTAATAATATTCTTGGCCTTCTGGGTACCTATACTGAGGTTATGGGGTACGAGATGTTTGGTTCACACTCAGGATGGGATGGAGAAAGGAAACTCACAATGTGCTCACTGTATACATATTGTATTGGATGTACAATGCAGCTTGTTGCTGGGTAGGTAGCATGGTAATAACCGTTGAGTAGAGAGAGCTGGGTGGTGAGGGTGCCCAGGAGGAGGGCACGCGGCTTGAGGGACACCAAAGTCGCTGGGGGAGTGGCAGCCACACGGCTGGCGCGGAGGAGGAGGTGTTGCTTGCTGGTGGTACTGGGTAGAAAAGAGAGAGTGGTCACAGCAGGGTCAGGCCTTATAAGGCAGGGATAGGCGTGGGTAGATAGTTGACCCCCGCTCAGTGGGCGGCGCTGGAGGTGTAGGCTGGGGAATTCGAGAAGGTTCGGTGCTTGTAGAGGAGGAATCCACTACAAGGTCCCCTCACTGGATTTTCAATGACTATTGGAATGTTAGTTGGTAAACCCTTAATTGATCCTATTTCATCTGAACCCAAGACATCTCAAGGGGCACTACTCAGTTAAGTGTGTTTACTTGGAGCTGGCAGACGCTTGCCCCACAAGGGGTCACAGCTCAAGATTGAAGAAGCCGCAAGTCCAGAAAACTGTGAGGGCAAACTTTTTCAGAGTGAGAGTTGTGAACTCTTGGAACAATCTACCAGAAAGTGTTGTGACGGCACCAAGTGTGAGCTCTTTTTCACAAGACTTGACCAACACTGGAGCAGGTTCAGGTACATTCAGGAGCCGGTGCATGCACAGTACTTGCCAACAGTGCGTAACAGAGACGTGACCGATCGCCCAAGCAGCTAACAAGCCGATTAGTGGTGAAGAGGATAAAAGTAAAAAAAGTAAAAAGTAATCTTTTGATCTTGACCACCTTCCACAAGTGTTCTCCATCATTTGGTTTCCAGTGTACTGCGCACATCATTGTCATTCCTAAAAACCCCCTTTAATTCATACGCTATATAACATTCAAATCCACCGCACTAGTAGAATCTCAGAAAACGGGAAACATTGATAAAGGATAACTCGCCTACTCACTGTTACTGGATCATGTGTTGTATTGTACCCAAGTACGGTTATAGTTAAAAGTCTACCCAGATCCCAACAGGCAACAACAATAAAAAAACAAAGACAATCGGACTATAAAAGGGTAGACAAAGGATGCGAAGTTTTGTTGTGTATAATAAAGTACCATAAATTCCTTGACAAAATATTCAGCTTTATAATTTACCCTAACCATACTTAACCTAAACATTAACAGTATATACATATTTATACAACATACAATAATTTGAACAAGTGGACGCAGGAGGCAATATAGGATAACAAATACTTAAGTCGGAGCTGAGATGGCAACAGTAAGGCTGAGTATTATGAAGGCGGTAGATAATCACTGTGCCGTGGGTTTCAGGATAGGTGATCCTGTGGTCACTTCCCAGAGTGAACTGAACTCTCCTCGAACTGGAGCTGACGAAGACTTGGAGGAGGTGACGCAACAACCAGGATATGGAGAAGAGAAACCTGGAGTGGATAACTAAGAGTAGGCATACTCAGGTTTCTTCCCTAGATGGCGTTGCTCGTGGTGCTGGGTAGGTAGATCAGGACAATAGATGGCGTGGTTCGTAGTGCTGGGTAGGTAGATCATGACAATAGATGGCGTGGTTCGTATCTGGGTAGGTAGATCATGACAATTGATGGCGTGGTTCGTAACAAAATAAATAGAAGGAAAAGCATAATCAGTATACAAAACTGTGGTATAACTGCAGCTTCAGACAATATGGATCTCGAGTTCAGCAATGTGTTTTTCCGATTGTTAAGAAAATTTTAAGTCACTTCCTTTATAACGTATCCCTCGCAAATTACTGAAATATACCGGAATCATCATAGAGGAAAAGTGTCTTAAAATTGTCTAAACAATCGGAAAAACCACATTGCTCAACTAGTAACTACAGGTATTGTCCAAAACTGCAGTTTTACCAAAACTCTATTAAAAAGAAACTTATAATTACTTAACCACTAATGGTCACCAGCCGCATATTTGCCTTTGTTGCTTTATTAACTTTAGAAAATTAGTTACTGGAATTAAAATAAGCACATACCAGCATCTGCCGTTTCCCATACACAGGTAACGTGGTACTGTAGTTGTGTATAATTTATAACTGGCAAAGGTGACAGCTTCGCTACCAGGTAAATTTGTTTGTTTACTAATATTCTGGTTTCTGAGCGTGCTCAGTTCCTTTACCTTTATCGCATTTTACCCTCTATTAATAAGGCCAAAATCTTGATTTAATGGCCTATATATTATGCTAGACTATTTATAATATCCTAGAACTTATTTAACCTAGTCATACTGTCATATATATATACAGTATATATAATCAACACCTCAACCCGCCAGGATTCAGGCCCACGGCCCACAAGCTTAGCTGCAACTGGGGAACGCTAACCGCTAGACCACCAGGATACTAAAACCAATCCTAGACTTTGTTATATTTCACACAAAGCCTGTTCAACGAGCTTATGGCGCAGTGAACCTCTAATGGGGACTACCCGTATCACGTAGGTGGTCAGAATAACGTTTTACCAAATCCGGCTTCGAAACACGAGGATCCATATATATTTCATTAGCCCAATAAAGCATGCGGGCATCTACATACAATCAACACCTCAACCCACCAGGATTCGAACCCGGCCCATGGCCTAGATGACTGTGGGGGGAACGCTAACCGCTGGACCACCAGGATACTAAAAGCCATACTAGAATTTGTTATATTTCACAAATGCCTGTTCAACGAGCTTATGGCACCGTGAACCTCTAATGGGGACTACCCGTATCACGTAGGTGGTCAGAGTAACGTTTTACCAAATCCGGCTTCGAAACAAGAGGATCCATATATATTTCATTAGCCCAATAAAGCGTTCCCCTGTCTCAGTCATAGGCTCGTGGGCCGTGGGTTCGAATCCTGGCGGGTTGAGGTGTTGATTGTATGTAGAAGCCCTGTGCTTTAGGAGGTATCTGTGCAGGAGCTTCGTTAGAGGGATAATGCGTGTTGCTGTCCTCCAGGTTGAATGAGAGCTGGACAGCGAAGAGCTTGCTTGGAGGAGGTGTTGCATGTTCAGGAACGTAGGGTAAAATGCATCTCAATGGAGAGACTGAGAGCTTATATACACAGCAGCCGGAAGTAAACCCGTGGGAACTAGCCTGTTGCTGGACTCCGTTGCTAGGGCAAGCGTCACAGGTGGCGACCCCCCCCCCTCACGTGAGAAGCTCGCCGGTTGCTAGGATACTGTCGCATTGGAATGCAGCTAGGCTTGTAGGGAAGAGATCCACTACAGGGTCACTGCATTATGACCGGACCATTGTGGACACCTACGGTCCCCGAGGGACTTGATCTCACTCTCCTCTACTGTATATATTAGCCTTGTCAAGTATTTCTCCTCACT
>NW_024737068.1:1213044-1227732 GCF_018991925.1 Homarus americanus
ACACACACACACACACACCACTGAATCAATGTTGTTCTTGACGTAATACATTGCTAAGATCTGTTATTACCAGAGACAAGTGTATGGACGTCCACCCCCACACCACGACTTGATACAAACACAATTACATTATCTAAATACAAACACGAATCATTTTAAGTCTATCTGTTTTATTCTTAAGTAGTGCCAGTTAGCTCTATATATGGTTTAGTCACTGAGAGAGTCACTGACGGAGAAGAAACACATTGACTCACTGACTGACTGTGTAGAAGTGACTCTCGTGTCTGTTTATTCATGTTAGTCACCACCAGGGCGTCAAGACCACGGCAGTAGGCGGAACATATCCCTCATGTGATAAAGAATTGATAGTGTGCAGGTACAGAGTCAGGAGACAGGTGAGGAGACAGGTGAGGGGACAGGTGAGGGGACACTGGTGAGGGGACACTGGTGAGGAGACAGGTGAGGAGACACTGGTGAGGGACACAGTGAGGGAACAGGTGAGGGGACACAGGTGAGGGAACAGGTGAGGGACACAGGTGAGGGACAGGTGAGGGACACTGGTGAGGGGACAGGTGAGGGACACAGGTGAGGGACACAGGTGAGGGACACAGGTGAGGGAACAGGTGAGGGACACAGGTGAGGGGACACTGGTGAGAGACAGGTGAGGGACACAGGTGAGGACAGCAGGGAGCACAGGTGAGGGGACACAGGTGATGGGACACAGGTGATGGGACACAGGTGATGGAAGACAGGTGATGGGACACAGGTGAGGAGACAGGTGAGGGGACAGGTGATGGGACACAGGTAAGAGGACACATTTCCTCACCACATCATATACACTACTCTCCCCAAACTTCATATACGCGAGTTTCTTTCAGTATTCAATCATTCATACACCCACAGTATACAAATATACCTTTAATACTTTATACACATACTGTACATATACCACAAAAGCCACAGAGTCAATATACATATTTAAGGTATCCACATGCATGTATATTTGATCTCTGTATACATGTGAGGTATCAGTTGTCAACACTGATCTTTACACGTGACTGAAGCTTCGGGTAGAGGAAGGGAGAAGAGAGAGAGGTTAGGTTAAGTTGATGCAGATTACCTCAGTGTTGTATTAAACGATGTGTGTGTGTGTGTGTGTAGTGATGATGTTATGTAAATATTTAGTTGGTTATTGTTACATGGAGTGATGAAAGGGTCTCTCTCTCTCTCTCTCTCTCTCTCTCTCTCTCTCTCTCTCTCTCTCTCTCACCAGTAAGAGCTATATGCATCTTGCCCATCTCCGCCAGCCCAGGGGCCCACATGTGAGTGTTGGAGCAGGAGGCGAGCGTCATCACCCCCGTCATCTCTTCAGGCATAGAGTCGTTCATGGAGGTGAGGAACTGCACCGTCAGCGACCCCTGCGTCATGGCGCCCGAGCTCTCCGTCACCACCTGTTCGACGAGCTCCTGTGTAGGGATGCGACGCCCCTGGACCATACCTGACTCCATATACACACCTGTAGGAAGAGGACACGAGTGTTAATTAGTCCCAGGATGAGAGGAAATTACCTGCAGGGATACTTTACCTGAAGAATTAATTAGATATGCTATAGCCATGGGAAGTACAAAACACTTAGAGGGAAGGTAATGGTTAATGAGGACAGGTAAAGGCTAAAGGTGTGTCAACAGAGAGGTCAGTAAGGTGTAGAGGTGACATTGACCTCTTGATCTACCTGTGGCAATCTTGACCTCAGACCTGTAGACGACACACCTAAGTCAACCTCTACACACACCAGCTTATAACTAAACTCTAAGAACATTCTATATCATATTTATTTCATTAACCACCAAAAAACAATGATAATATACTAGCATCATTTGATTTACTTTACTTGATAAATAATATAATTAAGATAATTTTACCCAGGTTTAGTACTGATACGCATTTTTTATTTATTTTTTGCTTTACTGTCAATATTTGATTATTACATGACCAGGATTTATAAGTCCAAGCGTGTCTCTACCCCCCCCTCCTCCTCTCCCTAGTACCGCCTCAACCCTCGTGTTCTGTGTCATGATAAGCCACTACATTCACAGAAACTTTATGTGTATTGTGGAGATGAAAACCTCTGTATTGGCTACGTGAAATTTTAACCTAACATTGAAAACCAGATTATTAAACATACAAAGAGAATGTTTGCATTGTATGTTTATTCATGAGTAGGACATTACTACATTCATGAGGGGTATACAGTAGAATTCATGTCCAATATCTATCACATTCCAAAGAGGGAGAATGTTTTTTGGTTTTATTATGGGTTATATTTCCTTATAAGTATACCTCATATCTCACACACTCAGTCATAGCTTTGGTTAACTGGCAACATTGTGGAGGAGTAACTCGGTCCTTCGCTAACTCGGTACTTGCCTTGACTGACAGCTTCTATACTCGTGTTATATAAGAAATATCGCACATCATCGACATTCTCGCCCTCCACTGTATCATAACCTCAATTTATGATGAAGTGGACGGGCCCCCCTACCCCCCTAAAAAATATATTATCCATTTCTCAACCTGGATTTAATATATGCACAATTTTAGATGTATTGTAAACCATACATCAAACACCCAACTCGTTACCATTCACAAACAAAAAAATAAAATAAGTCCCAACTTTAAGTGAATATTTAAAGGTTATAAACAACAATAGTAAAAAAAAAAATATTAGACCTAACCTGAGATTAATTAAAAATAAAATATATATCAAATTACACCATAAACTTTATCATTAAAACAACACGATAACTTGACGTCTTCAGATCAAAACAAAACACGGCCCAATAACCCTCCAGTACTTCAACTCTGGTCGGTTACACTAGCGCTCATAATCAAGAGGAAAACAGTGTCACATTCTTTAAAATTCAAATAAAAGCAACGGAAAAAATTCTCACGTGAAAATTAAACATCATAGCTACTCTTAAGAAAAAAAAATGATTAAAGTCACTTGTCTGTTTGGTTAAATAATGGATAATTTATTGAGTTCGTCGTGTGGTTAGTTACAGGAGGTAGTGAGTGGAGACGTGGAGTGTGGTGGAGTGTACAGCATGGAGTGAGTTAGAGTGGAGGAGTAACATAAAATAGGGAATGGAGTGTGACAGAGCCATAAGAGTGAACTAGTACCTAATTTACTAACAACATAAATACTATCTCTTCGCCTTTAACATTAATCGTTTGGGGTCTTGTCTCATGTTGTCAAGAAACCACAACCAGAGTCCAGAATGAAAACATATCAGAGTTCACTAAGAAAACATACCCCCTCCCCTGAAAATATTCCCACAATGTCGAACACAATGTTTGTTTGTGTGTGTGTCACGACAGTGGTTCGGTTCCTGTTGCAATGTAATCATAATCGTCTTTTATAGTTTGTGCTAATGAGTCAACTGAAGCCTAATACATTATTCGATTTTGGGGTTAATATTCAACACGACTGCTAATTTGTGTATATTTTTGGTACTATATGTATTTTGTATATAAAGACACACAGACAGACAGAACATAAGATAACACTCTCAGGTGGTCACATGATAGGGTTGCCATATCTGAACATTCAAAAAAGAGGACGCTCCTGAAGACACCCCCCCCGCCCGGCACACACAGGCTAATATACAACATACATGGTATAGAAATCTTTAAAAAAAAAAATTACCTTTGCTTAAGGCTGAACATCTTCATTCCCTTAGCTGCAGTCTTCTCCCCCCACTGTGTGTGGTGTGCCCACGCATACTTTTCTGTAGATCGGATCTTTTTCAGTATTGGCTGATTGCTCTTTAGAAAGGTGTAGAAGTCACTGCAAGGTGTTTCTCGAAAGTTGTACTGTACAGTCAGAATGCCTTTCATTGTTTCAACACTCAATTTGTTCCTTTCCTTTGTCCATTGACTTTGCATCAGTGGAAAAAACTCTTTCTACATTTGCATTGTGAGATGATATAGCAAAGAAGAATTGTGCAATTCTGAGTGACATTCAATGTTTGATTTTTCAAAGTATCTGGTCCACTTTTTGTGTTGGCAGATTACTAAATTCTTCATCACTCTTGTAATTTTCCACAAACTGCTTCAGGTTACTAACTTGGTCAAAACACTTCATCAACTTCTACCCCCTTATCAATCAAATATTTGACAGCTAAGTTGACAACACCGTACAGGCGTACAAGTGACTTATCAGCTGACGAAAACTGAACGAGACCTCTACGGTTTCCACCTTCCCTCTCTCTCTCTCTCTCCCGTCATTACAGTTTCATGTTTTTTTTTCCGTGGAGAAAATGATGGAAGCTGAAATTCCGGACTTTTGAAGAATTTTAAAAATTCCTTCCGGATGAAGATTTCGAGACCTAAATGGAGGACATGTCCGGGAAAATACGGACGTATGGCAACCCTACCACATGAAGCACACTCGATCCTAACTCACCTAATATAGAATTTTCGTTATCGAGTTGAGCAGCTGCGGTGGCTAGGAGGAAGAGAAACACGCCCACACACACCCACGCCCATTCTCTGGTCCCGAGTGTTCTGTGGTTACCCATCTCCCCGGGTCAGGGCTCCACGCAGCTTTTAGTGCTTACTGCCGAAGAGGAAGATGGAGGGAGAGGGCGCAGTTCGTCTCTCGCTTGTCTCCGTCACCCACACGAACGCACAGGCTGGAGGAAAGAAGAAATAAAGACACGTTAGTTAGGCGTAATTCGTTTCGTCATCTACATACATACACACTAGTTAATCTCACCACTGGGAACACATTGGTAACCAGACGAGATTAAATATAAATAAACACAACTAAACTAATCTACTGGAAACACTAGAAAAATTACATAATAAAATAATGACCATTGATAAATTATTCGTGTCTTCCATAGAATGCGTGTGTGTAATAAAACAACTTATGAAAATTTCAGAACATACAGTACACTTGCCACCTGCTCCTACTTGACGCGCACCCCATTCTGCACTTTAATTTTCGCCATAATAATTACTAACAAGAAGCTTTATTACACCTAAACCCTTATATAATCAAAATAATCGTTTAACTATGTAATTACTGAATACAAATATAATCAACTTGATGTGAGTAACTCCATCTATTTCTTACCAAGGTTACGACACTACGTGGTAATTCCTATTGACAACACAAGGACGATGAGGTTTTCTTTCACTTCCTAGTACGCAATAGTAATTATCCTTGCAACACCTGGTAATATCATTCTCCTCCTATTATTTACACACTATGTAATTTTAAGTAAATATTTATTGGGAATATCAGCAATGTTTATTTCTTTAGGGGTGACACATATTACGTCATAGATTACGTCATATTACTACGTCACTTTCTGCGTCATATATTACGCCTTGGTCATTACGTTAAATAGTAAGGCATATATTATACTAATGTAATATACTAGTGACCTGCAGTATTCCTGGCCTACTTCCTACTGTCGTAAAGGAGATCAGTAGGTCAGGGTCTGCTGGGACAGGTCGCCCCCCCCCATCTCCCTTCCACTATCCCGGGTAGCCGCAATGAAGTCAAATAATGGTCCTACATGAATAAATCGGACTGCCAATCACTTCTCGACTGGTATTTGGTGTCACGAAGTCACAAAAAATTGGTAAACTTAATTTAATCTGAGTTAATGGATCGAGTGCATGTACCTAACCTAACCTAACACAACTCAGATTAAATTAAGTTTACCACCTGGGTCGGTACTGGAGGTTAGAACAGTGTCCTTTCTGGACGGAGGCTCACTCTAACTATCACGAGGCAACACACGCACGAACACACACAGTCATAGTACGGCTGTATAGATGATATTATGTATAAATATTGTATATGGCATTATATTCTGCATTATCTTCATTATATATGAACACGAAGAAAAAATTACCATAGGTTGTAGTTACGAAAGTATGAATGGAAATAAACACTTCCAAACCACCCAGTGAATCCACACAACGTTGACAGCGCTTGTGGCCAGACCACGATGCTTCCACCACACCCCATCTATATCTTTTATTTCCCATCATTCGCTTAACTATATGAAAAATTGTGTTTAATTTAACTACATATTTCAAAAACCTTAAATTACATGTGGATCAGTCACTCCTCATTCGACACACTTATAGTGTAATACTTTGACCATCCCACCTGGGCACATGGAGGCCCACGGTAACTCTCACGGGGCAACATCCTTGCATTTGTTAAAAAGAGTTAAATATATGTTATAATATATATATATATATATATATATATATATATATATATATATATATATATATATATATATATATATATATATATATATATATATATATATATATAAACTTTCCCTCACCCTAGCAAACTAGTTAGCATAGCATAACCAAACAGCCTTGCAAGGACCAATAGGTCTGTATATAATGTGTGTGCACGTGCTACAAACCTAGTATATTTTACTAATGTCTCATTGTCCATGGGTTTTCTTACAGTTTGGCTATGCGTTTTCTATTTTGTCTACCTGCCAGTTCAACAGGACTGCTAACCATCCTCCCAGCAACTCATATGCCATCCCAGACCCACAGCCTATATGTATGGTGCAAGACCGCAGTCCAATACATACAAGTCAGGCAGTCAAGCGTTGGTTTGAGGCACAAAGACAAAACACCAATAAGAAAGATGAAGCGATTTGGTTGAGCCCAGATTCTTTCTACTCCTTCTGTATTTCAGTTTCACCACTTTTCCTTCAACTCCTAATAATCTTCTTTCACCTCTTAACTAAAGACTTCGTATCGTATCGGCTTGAGGCAGTACAAAATATAGCCTCCCCTCAGATTTATATATACATGTAAAATACGCTAGTATTCACATCAATAATGAACAGCTACACAAGAGAGCAAACCTCCTCGCAATCAATGTAGAAATACACAACAAAGCTGCAAATATTTGGAAAAAAGTGACTGAACTTAACACAGAAACATATCAAAATTGGATAAATAATATAGACAACGAAGAATTCCAAGAACACAGTTGGTTTAAATCAGCCAGGAAGAAAGTAATTGAACCATCTCCTGCCCCCATATACACATAAAACATTAATAGAGAGAATAAAAGATGAGAGTGACCTACCAGCTCCACTAAGAACCTGGCAGGCCTCTCCATACAGTGTACCTTTAGACTAACATAACTAATATTTAACATTTAACTTACACCTTAGTAAAAATAAATAAATAAATAAATAAAAAAAAAGTGACTACCCTCCCAGCTACACAAGGACCTGAGCGGGCTCACTAACTCCATCGGAAAAAAAAATAAAATAAAATAATAATAATAACGTGATTACCCTCCCAGCTACATCAGCCAGGAAGAAGTAATTGAACCACCTCCTGCCCCAATATACACACATACACATAAAACATTAATAGAGAAAATAAAAGATGAGAGTGACCTACCAGCTCCACTAAGAACCTGGCAGGCCTCTCCATACAGTGTACCTTTAGACTAGGACAACTAACACTTAACTAACACCTTAGAAAAAATAAATAAATAAATAAATAAATAAATAATGTGACTACCCTCCCAGTTACACAAGGACCTGGGCGGGCTCACTAACTCCAACAATAAATAAAAAATAATAATAATAAGCAGCATTATATAAATAAACCAATATTAATACAAAGGTCTGAAGACCCAAGGGAGCAGAACAAAGATAAAACACCAATAGGAAAGATGAAGCGATCTGGTTGTGCCCAGATTCTTTCTACTCCTACTGTATTTCAGTTTCACCACTTTTCCTTCAACCCCTAATAATCTTCTTTCACCTCATAACTAATGACCGTATTGTATCGTACCTTGTCAATCCAGTTGCCTCCGAAGATGTCTTGAATAAAGACAAAAGCTAAGGTGCTCCGTTGTTTCTCTTTTTTCCGTGATTATATCAATATATATATATATATATATATATATATATATATATATATATATATATATATATATACTTCTCTATATATATATATATATATATATATATATATATATATATATATATATATATATATATACATACAATCAACACCTCAACCGCCAGAGTTGAATCCGCATGACCGAGGAGCTACCTGTGGACCACCAGGACAATAAAAGCAGTCCTAGACTCTGCTATATTTCACACAAAGCCTGTTAAACGAGCTTATGGCGCCGAGAACCTCTAATGGGGACCACCCGTGCCGCTTAGGTGATCAGAGCAACGTTTTACCAAATGCGGCTTCGAAACACGAGGATCCATATATATTTCATTAGCCCAATAAACACGCGGACTTCTACATATAATCAACACCTCAACCCACCAGGATTCGAACCCACGGCCCACGAGCCCATGATTGTGACCCGGGTTCAGACCATAAGCTCGTTGAGCAGGCTTTGTGTGAAATATAAAAAAGTCTAGGATTGCTTTTAGTATCCTGGTGGCCCAGAGGTAGCTTTCCCCAGTCACAGTCATGGGCTCGTGGGCCGTGGGTTCGAATCCTGGTGGGTTGACATGGTGATTGTACTGTATAGAGGTCTGCGTGCTTTATTGGGCTCATGAAAAATATATATATATATATATATATATATATATATATATATATATATATATATATATATATATATATATATATATATATGGAATTCTTTGAGAAGAAACTATAAAGTAAAATTTACCAACCTTCAGCAGTCTGGTTTAGATATGTAGATGATGTAATATGTCTATGGCCATGGAATGAGGACCTAAAAGCTTTTTTACCACAACTTAACAACTTAGCCCCCTCGATCAAATTCACTGTGGAATTAGAGAATGACTGAAAACCATTCCTAGACTGTCTGATCCACAGAATAGGTAACACCTTTAAGTTCAGTATTTATAGGAAACCTACTAATGTGTGTTCATACTTTCATTATTATTCTGCCCACCATAATTGAGTCAAACAGTCAGTATTTTCATCGATGTTTTTACGTGCTCTAATAATATGCAATCCTGAATTCATTGATGAGCAATATAGATATATCTATAATATTGGCTTGAACCTTAAGTACCCTAGGTCTTTTATAGACAAATGCCTTAACATTACCAAGAAATCTTTTCATAGAACTGATCCTAAGCCAACCCATGACAATAAGAATCTCTTAGTATTACTATTTAAAAAAAATCATCTCAAATTCCTATACAACTGAAAACCTGGAACGTTAATGTGACATTTTAGAACTCATGCACTGTAAAATAAATATTAATTTAGAACTCCCCCAACAATGCAGGCAGCTGCATTTACAAGGTTCCTTGCAAGGAATGTACTATGTTCTACTTAAGCTAGACGGGTAAAGATCTTATAACTAGACTTAAACAGCATAAATATAGTGTAAGGACAGGCCAGGAATCCAATGCTCTGTTCATTCATATGAGAGATAATAAGCATCGCATTGACTGGGATAATGCCTCCTCAATATTACCTTGTAATTCAATTGTCAGTAGGAACATTATAGAATCCAGTCTCATTAAATATACCGAATCTGTCATCATGAATTTGAGTAATGGTATGTACAAACTGGATAATTTTGTGATTAAGAAGATTTGTAACCAGGTGAGAGGGTTGGGTCACCTTACCCTATGACCTGACTATGGACAGCTGCTGTGCTTAGAGATGGCATGGTCAATTTTGTTTTATTAAGGAGATTAGTAAGGGTCACTGCCTTATGACCGGAACATTGTGGACCCCTGCTGTCCCCTTGGGACTTGATCTGACTCTCTTCTACTGTATATATTAGCCTTGTCAAGTATTTCTCCTTAGTCTGTACTCACCCCTGAAGATGTGAATTACACGAAAGCGCTTGGGAACTTCGTGTTTTCCAGTTTCCTTGTGGTTATCAACATATACTTGGATCTTGCGCACCTACAGTGATTTACCTGCATATTTACAGGGTGAGCATAAATTCTCTCCCTGATTATGAAAATTCTTATCTCGAAGACCATTCTAGATAGAAACATGAATGTTGTAGCATTGTGTAGACGAATTCATAGATTTTTGTCATGCATATTTTATAGACATGCCACGTTCACCAGACTTTACCCCTCGTGATTTCTTTTTATGGGGGTATACGAAGGACAAAGTGGACAGTTCACCAGTTCCTGATCTTGAAATTCTGAAGGCAAGGATAACGGAGGCAATAGCGACGGTGACTGAAGAGATGCTGCAGAAAACATGGCGTGAAATCGAGTATCGCTTAGATGTGCTCCGTGCAATAAACGGAGAAAATGTTGAAGTTCACAAGTAAAGGAAAAAAAACTGTGGTATAAGCTGCAAAAAACTGTATGTTTTTACCTAGCATATGTATGTATATTATGTATGCTGGATTATGTATTATGTATGTATATTATGTATGTGCTCCATTTATATTTATTCAGCCTAGCTAGCAGCGTGTGGCAATATTCTCGTCTATGGTAGTTGACCAGGACCTTAGCTAGGGAGCAGTGCTATCCACCTCTGTGTACATACCTACAAAACTATACAGGTGTTTGTGTTCTCTCCTGTATATAGAACTTATTACCCAGAACATCTAACATGGCGCAGTGCGTAGTTTTACTGGATTATTACGAGTGATTAGTGCAAGTTTGTGGAAAGCCGGCTGATGAATCCCCGCCTTGGGTCAACCCCGCGTCATCCCTCGAAGAATTTCGCAACTTTGAGCAGTGTCAGTGACAGTGATTTTCTGTGAAGTGTTTAGTGCATTGTGTGTTTCGTGCCATTCATGTGTGACCTTGTTCGAACGGATTTCCAAGGTATACGGCATGTTCTGGGCATTTGTGGGGTGTAGAGCTCAGCGCACCCTCCTCTGACCGTTTACAGAGAGCGACTGAGCTACTCCTATCTCCACCCCCCTCCCTCACAGCGCCGCCTCCACCCCCCTCACAGCTGGGGCGAGACGCTCTCCTTGCGTGGGACACACACACATACATGTACTAACACTTGCTGACCGCGCGGTTTCTTATATATATTTTATATATATAACGTACTTATCTGTGTATTTAATTAAATTTTTTTTGTCTGAAATCTTGTTGATACGACGGGCTGACCGGTCAACACTGATTTAAGACACAGTACACAGATAAAGTAGTTATGTCTCATGCCTTACGTAGCCGTGGACCCAGCGCCTGGATGAGTCAAGCGGATGATAGTCCCCCAGAGATGGATGACCAGGCTGACCATGACACCCCAGCTCCCACAACATCGCGCAGCCCTTCACCTCACCATTCAGCGTTATCTCCAGAGATAATTGCCTTAATGAAGTTTATGAGAGAGGAGAGACGCGAGGATGAAGCTCACAGACGTTTGGCGGATGAGCACAGAAGGCAAGCAGAGGCAGAACGAGACCACCAACGGAGAATGGAAGACAGTGCACGGTTTGAAGCCTTGATATCTCGCCTCACTGTTAACCAAGCCCCTGGCTCTAACACTGCCTCGGTACTGAATGGTTCAGATACCTCATCCATGCTCCCTTCACGCCCCCCAGCCCCACCTAAAGCAGCAGCTCAAACACCGCCCATCTTGGAGCCTGATGTAAATTTCCAGACTTTTCGCGAATGGCGGCGGCGGTGGGCTGATTATGCTACAATGGTGGATATCCAGAGTTTGTCACAGCCTAAACAACTCATCCAGCTGCGTATGTGCCTGTCCTTGGAAGTTCAGCGTGTCTTAGAACATACGTTGCAGGTACCCCAACCTCTTCGCTGTCTGTAGAGGAGGTACTGGACGTTCTACAACGGCACATCAAAGGACAGCAGAATGAAGCTCTGCGCAGGAGGGAATTGTTTAGCTGCAGACAGATGGAGGGTGAATCTTTTGACGCTTTTTATGTACGTCTTAAGAGAGCCTCGGAAGAGGTAGATATATGTTTAGGCCACCACCAGCAGTGCGAGGAGACCCAGTTGAAGCAGGTGATCCTGATGGGTGTTAAGGACGAGGAACTTGTCCAACGCCTCACCTCCCTCGACTCTTCCTCTTCTCTTCAGGATGTGTTGACGATATGTCGCTCCTATGAGGCTGCCAGGTGTGCCACCTCTGCCATCCGAGCTCCCCCTACAGCTGTACGCGCTGTGTCCCGGTACAAGAAGGACAAGAAGTCCGCTCCTACGCCTTCGCCCACCACGTCCACGCCCGGTTCATTTTGTAACAACTGTGGTAAGCAGCACGGAACACAGGTGTGTCCAGCTGCTCAGTCTACCTGCAACAGTTGTGACCGTATGGGCCACTGGTCGCTCACAGTGCGGTGCCCAGCTAAGTACGTACAGTGCAATGTGTGCGGTCGTCTGGGCCACTATGACAAGTGTTGCCCTACCCACGAACCCAAGGGACAGCGTCGGCAGAAGCTTCGGCGCCCTTCTACCAGTGAGGGCCGCCCACAGTCGCCAAATCAGAGGCACGACGACCCTGGACAAAGCCCGACCCATTTTAGGAGGGTGTACTCCTCGCATCCCAGGACCAAAGTCACCCAGTACATCAGCGCCATCGTGACCTACGGCGGCGTGTCATCCCGTCTTCAGATGTTGCCCGACACCGGCGCTGATGCTACAGTCATCGGTCCCCAGCATTTGCGATGCTTGGGGCTCTCTCCAAGCGATCTAGGACCGCCTCCCGAGGACCTCTGCGTCATGGCAGATGGTTCACAGATGGCCCCAGCCCTGGGTTCACTCTATGCACATGTCACCTTTGGCAACAGGTCGTGTCAGGCCTGGATTGACGTGCATAATGGTGTCCCGACTCCCTTGCTGTCCTACAGACATTGTCAAGAGTTGGCCATCATCTCCCAGGACTTCCCAACACCGATTCTCGAGGTAAATTGCGCCAACAGGGTGCACGAAGGGAGCAGCAACTACCCCGCTGCCGCCCTACCCCTACCTCTGGCCAGTGACACCTCTCCTTCGGTAGTTGTCCCTGCTGCATCACGTCCCCACGCCTTGGCTCGCCTTCACGACAGTCACCGTGGAGCTGAGGCCACCAAACGACGTGCACGACAGACTGTGTTCCAGCCTGGCATCGACCCCGACATCTCCAATGCTGTCCAGGTGTGTAAGCCCCGCCACGTATTACAACCCAGCCAGCAGCAGGTACCCTTCATGAGTGACGACAACCCCGCCCGCCCCTTTGAGTCTGTGTCGGCCGACTTTTTCTGTGTGTCAGGAAAGTCCTTCCTGGTTATCGTCGACCGTCTCTCTGGTTGGCCGGTTGTCATCAAGGGCAGTAATGACACGACGTCTGCCGCCACCATCAGCAAGTTCCGCCACTACTTCCGTGACGTGGGCGTTCCTGTACGCCTGCGAACCGACGGAGGGCCTCAGTTCACAAGCCGGGACTTTGCTGCGTTCCTTGACCGATGGGGAGTCCGGCATGTGTTGTCATCGCCCCATTACCCGCAGTCCAACGGCCACGCTGAGGCTGCTGTCAAATCTTTGAAGCACCTCATCCTTAAGGTGGCCCCTTTTGGGAATATTGACTGCGAGGCCTTCGACCAGGGTCTTCTTGAACTCCGCAACACACCTAACTACACCGGACGCTCCCCTGCCCAGGTTTTGTATGGGCGCCCCCTTCGTTCTTGTGTCCCTGCTCACCCTCAATCCTTCTCCAAGGAGTGGCAGGCTAAGACAGAGGATTGTGATCGCCGAGCCGCCGAACGTGTTCAGGACGTCGTCGCCCGCTACAACGACCACGCCCGTTCCCTCCCCAGGTTGAGTGTCGGCACCCAAGTCCGTGTTCAGGACCCGACCTCCCTACGTTGGGACAAAGTAGGCGTAGTCATGGGTCTCGGCAGGTCACGGGACTACCAGGTGCGGTTACCCAGTGGTCGTGTGTGGTGGAGGAACCGCCGTTTTCTCCGCCCCGTAACAATGCCTTCTGCTGGCCCCGCCACCAGTGTTGAGCCCCATACCCTTCCCAGTGATGAAGTCCCTCGACGCTCAGAACGGATCCAGAAGAAAAGGTCCGCTCAAGACTTTGCTATGAGCGTATAGGGGGGAGAGGTGTATGTATATTATGTATGCTGGATTATATATTATGTATGTATATTATGTATGTGCTCCATTTATATTTATTCAGCCTAGCTAGCAGCGTGTGGCAATGTTATTACCATATCCACACGCTTAATTAGTAATGCCTGGCGACGTATGGAAGCTGCTAATGTATCGCGCCGCCCGTGTCTATGGTAGTTGACCCGGACCTTAGCTAGGGAGCAGTGCTACCCACCTCTGTGTACATACTCTTATCCAGTAAACCGAACCTACAAAACTATACAGGTGTTTGTGTTCTCTCCTGTATATAGAACTTATTACCCAGAACATCTAACAGCATATGTTTTGTGCAATAAATGTTTGTATCAGGGAAAGACTTTATGCTCACCCTGTATATATATATATATATATATATATATATATATATATATATATATATATATATATATATATATATATATATATATATATATATATATATATATATATATATATATATATATATATATATATATATATATGCTGATAACCACAATGGAAACTTGGACAAGATAAATCTCGATAAAACTATGCAGAGACCTGAGCAGACAAAAATAAATAGATAGAACAGGCAGCCATACATGAAGGATGAGGTACTATG